>NW_026855000.1:0-199791 GCF_026571515.1 Ruditapes philippinarum | reverse complement strand
AACAAGCAATCACAGCTTAAACAAAGTTATATTGCATGTCATGTTGTTATTTCCTATATTTGTTTTGATTATACATTATGAACTAAAGTAATTAATATGAGAGGAACACAATGGCAATGTCTGAATGGAAAGTTTAAAATTTTTATTAAAAACCTACTAGTTTCAAATATGCACTACTCTTTCAAGGTACAGAATACATGAAACTTGTCTCTAAAGTGCACTATACTAAACCAGTGTGACATTATACAAATGTTTCTAAATATAGAATCTTGTTCTAAATTCATTTATTTATTTATTTTATAGATTAAGCGCCCATATTTGTGGCTACAAATGTTTCCAGATAGAGTTAAGCAGAGGCTACGACTACGCGGCCTTCCACGATGATATTAAAAAACTTTACGACATGGCAGGTGTGAAAAATGAACACACTGTCTTCCTGTTTACTGATACCCAGGTAAGAATCAGTGTCAGAAATGGGTCGCAATTCTGTAAAAAAAAATATTGTAGATTGGTTTTAAAAAAAAATTTTCCAAAAATTTTCGACAAAGTTGAAAGCTGAAAATTTGTCTTATTTAGTTTGAATTACTCACCAGGTATGAATTGAAACTGATGAAAAAGAAAGGATGCAGAAAAGGGTTTAGTCCTACTAAATTTAATTTGAGTTAACCTGTTATTGCACTAAGGTGACGATTATTATAATGAATTAGGCATTAAGTAGAATTTTTGTTTTAAATGTTTGTAATTTATATAATTTGATTTGAAATTCGTCAACTCAGTCTTTTTAATGTTTTTGTCTAATTTACATGTATATCAACAGTATGTTATAAACATCATTTTTAAAACGTAAATTCTGGCAGCCCATTGTCATCTTTATTAATAGTTATGTAATCAAGATGATTAAAACGTTAACATAATCTATTTATAGATCGTGGTCGAGGAATTCCTGGAAGATATTAATAACATCCTCAATTCCGGTGAAGTTCCGAACTTGTTTGAACCGGATGAATATGAACAGCTGATCATTGGTTGTAGAGGTGCGGCTAAAGAACTCGGTATCCCCGAGGGTAACAGAGATGCCATTTACGATTTCTGTATTAACCGTGTCAGGTAAAATTGACCTAAATTTAGTTTATGTGAATTTTTTTAGTTTAATCGTGTTGGAAGCTATAAGCTTATTGAAACACTCTCAAAGCAGTTTCTGGAACTAACCAGTTTTAAAGGGATATTCAGGCAAAATAATGACAAAAATATTAAAATGTTCTTATGTACTCAAATCACACTAAAATGACTTTTCTTGAAGTTTCAGCATGAATTTCTGTCTAAATTCTATATATTTTGGATTTGAAGCGTAAATTTTGAGGGCATTTACAGAATAATTAATAAAAAATTCAAAACTAAGAAATAAAAATTTTGCCTGTGTCTCCCTTTAAGCCATGAGTGTAACATTCCTTCTTCAAGGAAACAACCGCTTGCCTCTGAACCTACACGGCCAGGAATGCTATGATGCCTGCTGTATTATAAATTTGTTATAAATATTTCTGACAGGTTATATGATGGAATATGAACAGTTGTTTGCCATATAACCCTCAACTAGCAGTTCCAAACAGTTATATAAGGTCATATAACCTGTCAAATACATGTATCTGTATTAACTAATAATATAGGCTACTATAGTGTGATAAATGACCTTGTGTGACATGTGTCCTTAGCTCCGACCTTTTCACTTAACATTGATTCAATCTTTTTTATTGTAGGAACAATATCCATATTGCATTATGTATGTCGACATTTTTATTTCAGGAAACAATTTCCATATTGTATTATGTATGTCAACATTTTTATTTCAGGAACAACCTCCATATTGTATTATGTATGTCACCAGTTGGTAATGCATTCCGCACCAGATGCCGTATGTTCCCGTCACTCGTAAACTGTTGTACAATTGACTGGTTCACAGAGTGGCCCAGAGAGGCATTGTTAGGCGTGTCTAAATCATTCTTTGAGAATGTTGAACTTGGTACCGATGAATTAAAGGTAAGTGTTTTCAAATTGTTTACCATTATGAACTGAGAAAACTACCACTTCAAGAAATGATATGACCCTTTTTACATGCAGTTATGAGAGAATGATTGTGTTTATTTGAAATAGATGTTGTTTTTGGGGTTTTTTGTAGTAAAGTAAATGTGAAAGTTTATTTGTTAGTAAAGTTTTTGTTATTATTATTAAAGTTAAAATGAGGGGTGGAATTCAGGACCCTATAATATCCTGTATTGCAGTTTACCCATAATTTTATGTGAAATTGTTTCACTCTTACTTCAGTTACATATATGTGTGTTTATTGTTATTTAAGTTACATTTATTTCAGTTACACCACAGGAAATTGAAATTCTATCAATATTAATGATAATATCCAAAAATCAAAATATACAGTATAAATATACTGTATAGGGGTATATTTTGGATATTATCATTAATATTGATAGAATTTCAAGTTCCTGTGGTTATTACATGTGTGGATAATTGTTATGTCAGTTATACATGTGTGGATATTGTTATGTCAGTTATACATGTGTGGATATTGTTATGTCAGTTATACATGTGTGGATATTGTTATGTCAGTTATACATGTGTGGATATTGCTTATGTCAGTTATACATGTGTGGGATATTGTTATGTCAGTATACATGTGTGGATATTGTTATGTCAGTTATACATGTGTGGATATTGTTATGTCAGTTATACATGTGTGGCATATTGTTATGTCAGTTATACATGTGTGGATATTGTTATGTCAGTTATACATGTGTGGATATTGTTATGTCAGTTATACATGTGTGGATATTGTTATGTCAGTTATACATGTGTGGATATTGTTATGTCAGTTATACATGTGTGGATATTGTTATGTCAGTTATACATGTGTGGATATTGTTATTTTAGTTACATATGTGTGTTTATTGTTATTTCAGTTATATATGTGTGTGTTAATTATTATTTCAGCAAAGTATTGCAGAAATGTGTGTGGAGATACATACAAGTGTGACGGACATGGCGGACAGATTCTTCAACGAATTAAAGAGAAAGTACTACACCACCCCTACAAGTTACCTTGAACTGATCAATTTATACTTGTCCATGTTGCAAGAAAAAACAAAGTAAGTATATTTTGGGGTACCGGTATTCAAGTGGTTAAAGGTGACAGCTTTTTAAGCCTATAACCCAATCAAACAAACAAATTACATGCCTTCATTTCACCTTTATTTACATATAACTTGATCGTTAATTTTAAAAGATATTTTTTTAAAGAAATTAAATATTTTCTATTTCAATATTACTACTTCAGAAAAGAAATAAATAATTTTCTATTTCACTATTACTATTTCAGAAAAGAATTAAAATATTTTCTTTTTCACTATTACTACTTCAGACAACTGAAAATGGCGAAGGATCGTGTACACAATGGTCTGATCAAACTGTTGGAGACCAACGAACTTGTCGACAAGATGAAGAAGGAGTTAGTTGCCCTTGAACCGGAACTTAAGAAAAAGTCGGAAGACACAAATAATCTTATGGAACGTCTGGTCGTTGATCAAGAAAAGGCTGACGCGGTAATTAAATATTTTATTGTTGATGAAATTTTTTGAGTCGTAAACAGTAAATATACAGATGTCAATAGTTTGGTCTGCAACACCAACTTAGTGCAAAATCATTATTATGTGTGAGGCGCTTATTTTTGTGTGTGTTTTTTTTCTTCGTGAATTAAGGTTAATCCGCAAATTAAGAATCCAACAAAATTTCATTTTGTCTGCTGTGAGGTTATCCTGCATTACATTATTTACATTTTACATTTTGGAGTATTAGTACCCACGAAAATGTTCTTTGTGACAAAACCACAAAATTGCATGTCCACGAAATTAAGTGAATTCATAGAAATTAATTTAAAGTCTCCAATTGAGTCCCATTTAATGATGCTCAATCATGAAACATTCTAAACACTTAGATTGGTAAAGTATCAATGGTAGTTATTATCTTACTGAATAACTTCAGGTACGTAAAGTTGTCATGGAAGACGAGGCTGTTGCCAAGGTGAAGGCAGAAGAGACTCAAGCTATCGCCGATGACGCTCAGCGTGATCTTGACGAGGCTATACCCGTACTGGAGGCGGCCATTAAAGCTTTAGACGCCTTGGACAAGAGCGATATTTCTGAAATCAAAGTGTTCAGCAAACCTCCTGAAATGGTGCAGACTGTGATGGAGTCTGTCTGTATTCTTCTCGGACAGAAGTAAGTTACTAAGCCTTTTTTAATACGACCAAACATGATCTTTATGGCTGAGTTGCTTAAATATCATATACTTTACACAACTTTTCAATCCTTGTAAAAGTGTGAAAACCTTTTTTGTATTGTCACAGCGTGTTGTTTAATTGGGAAGGCAACACACAAAGGTTTTTTATTTATAAATAGCATTGATGCATAATTTAATCAAAAAAAGATAAATATTAAAGAAAATATGGCAATATGTGGATATTGTACTGTGATCTTTGTTGTCTGAGGCTGCACTAATTACTTTTTCAGGACAGATTGGACATTTGATGAAGCTATTTATATCAATAAATGTTCACTTGGTAATCAATTTTTTCAGGATGGACTGGACATTCAATAATACTATTTATATCGGTAAATTTTCACGTGGAAATTAATTTTTCAGGATGGATCGTACATTCAGTGAGGCTACATTTCAGTAAACAGGGCTGCCGATTTTCCGCGGATCCGCGGAAATCCGCGGATTTCATGAGCTCCTGGGTCATTTTTGAGATCGATGTAAATTCGACAAAGACAATAAATTCATTCGTCATATTTTATACAGTACCCAAAAACCGGCACACTTCGGCTTTTATCGTTACGCTAGCCGCCTATGGTACGTCTGTAAGCGCTTTTCTCATTGGTCATATCGAGTCTTTTCCGGCATTCTATTTTAGAATAACCAATCAAATTACAGTTTACATTGTCGCTCTTGTCTGTTGTCAAAATGCGTCAAAATGTCGGATATTTGTCAAATTTAGAGTCCTGGAAATTGATTTTAGGGCATACCAAATCATCAGAATCCAGGAGCTTTCAGGGGCTTCGCCCCCTGAACCCCACCAGGGCTCTGCCCTGGACCTGCCAAGGGGGCTTGCGCAGCCCCCTTGACCCCCGGCGTATTTTCCGCTGATTTTGAAATTTGCTGTTGGCAGCCCTGGTAAATGTTTAAGTGGTAATTAATTTTTTCAGGACTGATCGGGCATTTGATTGGTAAATGTTCACTTGGTAATTACTTTTTCAAGACGGATTGGACATTCGATGACACTATTTATATTGATAAATGTTCACTTGGTAATTACTTTTTCAGGACGGATTGGACATTCGATGATATTATTTATATTGATAAATGTTCACTGGTAATTACTTTTTCAAGACGGATTGGACATTCGATGACATTATTTATATTGATAAATGTTCACTTGGTAATTACTTTTTCAGGACGGATTGGACATTCGATGACATTATTTATATTGATAAATGTTCACGGGTAATTACTTTTTCAGGACGGATTGGACATTCGATGACATTATTTATATTGATAAATGTTCACTGGTAATTACTTTTTCAGGACGGATTGGGCATTCGATGACATGATTTATATTGATAAATGTTCACTGGTAATTACTTTTTCGTATTGATAAATGTTCACTGGTAATTAATTTTTCAGGACGGATTGGGCATTCGATGACATTATTTATATTGATAAATGTTCACTGGTAATTACTATTTCAGGACGGATTGGACAGCAGCTAAAGCTATGTTAGGAGATGCTAACTTCTTGAAGAAACTTTATGAATATGACAAGGACAATATTGGTGAGAGTATTCTTAAGAAACTGAAGAAATACATTGAGAATCCAAAATTCATTCCAGAGGAAGTGGCCAAAGTGTCAAAGGTAAAATTGGGATGTTTTTATAATTCACCAGTGTGCTATATTCATGTATATACTTGTGTGTTGAATGTGATTTGAATGGCAGTCCTGTGTGTTAAGTTTACAACATCTGAAAACATATAATTTGTAAAAGGAAAAGTTGCACTTTTATTCAATAACTTAATGTTTCAAATTTCATAACTATTTCTGATTCATATCTATAACTGAAAAAAAAGTAGAAACAAGGAGTACCTAATATAGTGTGTTTATTGTTTTTCATCATTAATCTTTTTTATTACATACTTTTTGATGGTTTATATATGTATAAACTGTGAAAATATCAATTTGATATTTTCACTGTTTTGAATTTAAGCCGGTTATGTTGTTTCAGTGACATACCAGTGTGCACAGTACTGGAAACCAACTTAATGATGTCAGGTTGTAAATGACGTCATGTTGAATTATTATTTGGCACGCTTTTCATTTAGTATTACATTAAAATGTCCTTTTAAACGTTTCTTTGCATATAATAAAAAGAAAATTTGTTTAGTTCAGTGTAAGATCGAAATATATTTCACCTCGTGAATACCAAAAGTTCATATTTCACTCGTGGCTGCACCACTCATGAAATATACCTGATGGTGCTCACTATGTGAAATATATTCAGATCTTACACTGAACTAAAGAAATATCCTCCACATTCATTAAAGAAAGGACAACTTAAAGTGTGGATGAGTTATCTAACTTGTATATTTTTACGTAATTTCTAGGCGTGCAGATCTATGTGTATGTGGGTACGAGCTATGGACACTTACGCCCATGTATACAGAACAGTGGAACCAAAACGGCAAAAGTAAGTGAAACCGACTATAACTTTACGTTAATAAACAGTGTCTATTCTAGGATTCGATAAACAGGGGGGATTTTTATCAAAAAGTGAGAATTTATTGCATTTGTTAATCTTTTTCTTTCTTTCTCTATGTAAAATTTCCCCCCTGCCTCGGAAAAAATAGAGGGGAATTCTAAAAAATATAAATGAATCGTCCCCCCATCCCCCTTCCTATAATAGACAGTGAAAAAACCTTTAGTTTTGCATTATATCTAAAGTTTAGAACAGACTATAAAATGTTGATTTTGAAATTTGTGAACAAACTAGCAGTTAGGAATTCATAAATAAGCAAACTGTTAAATATTGTTAACAAAGTACTTATCCCACTTTTCTCTAGAAGCACTGTTTTGTTCCAAAACGAAAAACCTTTAACCATTGCTGCCAGAATTCTTTGAGTTCCTTTCCCAGTATTTTAATAATGACAAACCTTTATTTAGCAAGCTGAGCTGTTTATCTCTCAAAGTGAGCAAGATATATAATTTTATAATTGTTTGATATTTTAGGTTAGCTACAGCCCAGGCTGAGTTAGATGCTGTGATGACAATGTTACGTGAGAAACAGGCGAAACTCGCAGAAGTCGAGGCAAAGATCGCCGAGCTGCAGAAGACGTATGATGACAGCATGGCTGAGAAACAAAAACTAGAGAGAAACATCTCGACTACCGCTGCTCGATTGAAGAGAGCGGCCAAACTGACGACTGCTCTAGGTGACGAACAAGTCAGGTGGGGTGAGACTGTCGATGTAAGTGTTCTTTAATTTACTTGTCCTGATACCATTGTCGGAACTGTTCATTTTTTATTCTTAATAGCTCATCTGCCCAAAAGAAAAAGTCAAGCTTTTAGGATGGCTTTGTCGGGATCATTGAGTCCAGCTCATTTACGTGTTGAGAATTGAGTACCATTCAAGCCGGTGCTAGGGAGCCTGAGGGATGTTGCACTTTTTCATTAACCCTCATGTACAGACTCAATCAAACTGAATCTGCAATTTTAATGTAATTTTGCTATTTTCAATTCTTCCGAGGGATCACTTTTTTTCCAGATATTTCACATGAATGTATATAAAACATGTTGTTTTATTTTGTTCTTAAGATAATTCTTTTTTTTGTTCTGTGTTTTCCTTATATTGATATCAAAGTATACATGTTTCAGAAATTAATTTAAATTTATAATTTCTGTAAATTTTTCCAATTTTTGTAGAAATTCAATATTGAGATTGGCAATGTGACAGGCGACGTGTTTGTCGGTGCAGCTTGTGTAGCGTATTACGGCGCGTTTACCAGCGTGTATCGTCACGAGCTCGTGGAGAACTGGATCCAGCGATGTAAAGAACTGGACATCCCGGTAACGCAGGGTATGACGATAACAAGTGTGCTGGCAGATAACTACGAGATAAGACAGTGGAACACAGACGGTCTGCCGAAAGATCAGGTCTCGACGGAAAATGCTATCCTTGTTACAAGAGGGCGACGATGGCCACTTATGATTGATCCACAAGAACAGGTTAGATTGTTAACACCTATAACTCCCTAAATTGTGTGAATGTCAACATGTTTAACTCTGTAAACTGTGTGTAACTGCACAATTGAATTTCAATCTAATCTTTGTTAATGTAAATACTTAAAAAATCAAAATGTATGTTATGACCCTCACCTACATTGAATTTGGAACTATAGAGTTTATACAGTGAGCCAATGGAAAAGCTATCAATCTTTTTTTTTATAAATACCTTTGTATTAAGACTAGTCTGAATGAAAAACGTGGTCATTATTTGTAGGTAATTTCTGAACAAATGTAATACTGGTCTACAGTTGGTAGAGAGAGAAAACTAAATATTTTTTTGACTTTTGTGACAGGTTGAAGCACTAGCAATATTTAGTTTTTATTATGAAATACCATTAACTTCAAATGAACTGCCCAATAGTCAAAGCATAGAAAATCCATTCCACTAGTTTAGCATGTTGACAATTTAATTTTCTGAATTTTAATACTGAAGTCCCTTAAACTTCAAATGGACTGTCTTATCTTCAAATCAGGGAAAATCCACAAAGCATGCAGATTACTCAAATTTAACGTTTTAATACTGAAATCCCTTAAATTTCAAATGGACTGTCCAATATTCAAATCAGGGCAAGTTCATTACAAGTCCGGAAGGTATAGCAGGTTATAGAGGAAGAAATATATTTAAAAACAAGTTTTGTTTATCAGTTTTTTTCTATAGAAATTTTGTTTTGTTATTTAGGCAAACAGATGGATCAGAAATATGGAGAACAAGAACGGTTTAAAGATTATCAAGCTGACTGACGGTAATTTCTTGAGAACACTGGAAAACTGTATCCGTATTGGTATGCCGGTACTTTGTGAGGATTTGGGTGAATTCCTTGACCCAGCCCTGGAACCAGTCTTGTTGAAGCAGACATTTATGCAGGTGAGTGAAAGGAGTGATGATGATGAATACAAACATAAGTACTGGAAATAATGTTGCATTGTACCAGAATTAAGCTTTTTCATGCAAATTAATGTGGTGAAAATATGTGGCAGTTAAGCCGTATAAGGGTTATAAACAAATGCAAAAGAGTAATCAATGTTAACAAAATTGTAAGGTCAACCCTAACCATTGATGTAAACAAAACGGTAATAACTAAAAAAAATAAGTGTTATAGATGCAAGGTAAAGGGTAACATGTGTATACTAGTTAAAACGTTTAGATAAATATACAGATATTAGCAAAACTGTAATAGATGTAATCAAAAGGAGAACAGACATAAGCAGAAGGGTAGTAGATACAAGCAAAAGGATATAAGATACAGGAGTGTAGATAAAGGTAAACTCAGTAGAGACATATATGTAGCTATAACATATAAGCTTAGCTTTTTAAAGATACACCCAACATTCATGTAGTGTTATTTTAGAATAATTGCATTATAATTGACATTTTTATAGCATAATATAATATTCACCATGTACATTTTATACATTACAGGGTGGTAGATTACTGATCCGACTTGGTGATAGCGACATCGACTATGATAAGAACTTCAAGTTCTACATGACCACAAAGATGTCCAATCCGCATTATCTACCTGAAGTCTGCATTAAAGTAACCATCATTAACTTTACTGTCACTAAATCTGGCCTGGAGGATCAGTTACTCAGGTAATTTCATCATTTTTGATATTCAGTCCATATTGGTAAAATATTGAAAATAAAGAAACCAGTCTAGGGAATGACACTGATTTTATTGGTCAATTTTGAAATTTGCAAGATGAGCCAACCAATCAGATTGTATAGAAGTTTAGACTGGCCTGCAGTTTTATTAAGTTTTATGGTGTTGATATACTCAGAAAATATCCCAGAAAGTCTATTTTGGCTTAGTGGTGACAAGTTTAAGATGGTTTTTCTTTCAGTTTTGTATTTGTTTCCTTTTTATAATATTTTTAATATGAGACACTTTTAGTGATCTTCTTAAATCTGATATTTTTCCCCATCCTTAATTAAAATTTTGTATAAAGGTTGCCAATCATTATATGCAGGCTCTTAGTTACTGATGGTAGTCAAATTTTTGTATATTCATATTGAATTTTTCGTATTTGTTTCCTTTTGTATGATGTTCTTTATGTGAGACACTCAGTACCTTCTTCAATCTGATATTTTTCTCCATCCTTAAAAAAAATTGTGTAGAAAGGTTGCTGATCATTATAATTATGCATTCTGACCAGACTTTATACAGAATGGTAGTTAAAAATGCTTGTATATTCATATTGAAATTCCTTAAACACTTATAGTGAAGTGGTGAGCTTGGAACGTCCTGACCTTGAAGAACAGAGGAACCAGCTCATTACAAAGATCAATGCTGACAAGAACCAGCTGAAGGCTATAGAAGACAGAATTCTCAAGCTCCTGTTTGAATCTGAGGGAAACATCTTGGACAATGAGGAGCTTATTAACACATTGAATGATTCTAAGGTAAAGAGATTTTAAAAAAAAATGTTTTTATCTGCACAATGTTGTTTAATTCTTAAGATGTCACAATGTCGTTGAAAATAGATTACAACTTATATTAACAAATTAGCAAATCATCATTAAACATTTGAAATAAATATTTTGAGATGATTTTCACCAAAGTTCGTTCAAGTTTACTGCAAGAATCCCCTTTGAAAGAGGTCAGCAATAATTCTAAAAATATTTAGAAAAAATTCATTTTTATTGACCTATCGATTGATCACTAGGTAGAAAGTTAAACATTATACTGCTGTTGTCATGAACCAATGTATAGGACATTATCAATCTTTTTTTGTACCAGTATTGAAAGGTCACCTTTCTAGGAAATATTCTAGTTTTAAACCTTCAAATGTTAATCTCCTTTTTTTTTGGTTGCTAGGTAACATCTGGCGTGATCAAGCAGAGATTGGCCGAGGCCGAGCAGACAGAGGAGAAGATCAGTCTTGCACGTGAGAAGTATCGTGTCGTAGCTACTCGAGGCTCGGTCATGTATTTTGTTGTAGCCGACATGGGAGGCGTAGATCCTATGTACCAGTTCTCTCTGAAATACTTCAAAGCTGTAAGTTACATATTTGGAACAGCCTGTTCAAATTTTGAAGACCTTGTCTCTCAGGTTATATAAAGACATAAAGCAGATTCGAAAATAGAATTTTATTTAAACTTTGTATCGCCATGATTTAAGAATACGATAAAAGAAACATTTTAAGTGAAAAATAAAATGGCGGTCACTGACCTCATTTTCAAATTATCTGTCAAAACAATTTGCAAATTACATAATATGTTGATTTGTGGTAACTATTTAAAGGAACTTCACTGAGGTTTTTTTGACAAGACCTGACTAGAAACATATTCTAAAAACTGTGACTGATTATTTTATTGTATATTTCCAGCTGTTTAACCAGACGATAGAGAACAGCGAGAAAAATCCCGACCTTGAGAAGAGGTTGGAGATATGTCTGCGGGAAACCACCCTCTCTATATACCAGAATGTGGCAAGGTAAAATTCTATTAAAAGCTATACCATGTACTAGATAATGGCTTTGTAAAAGTTCTATTAATAGATTTATTTGTGGCCTACCACTAGCTCTATATACACCAGAATGTGGTAAAGTAAATTACTATCAATAGCATACCTCTCTGTCTATACCATAATGAGGCTTAGAAAACTTTAAGTATAAACAATATTCTTGAATTTCGTAGTTCCATGGCAATACATATGGAGCTCAGCTTTTATCTCAAGTCTCATATACAAATGATGGGCTAAGCATTGCAAACAGAGATGGGTATTTCCATGCAAATCTTGGTGTAATTTGAAAGGAATTAAGAAAAAAAAAAGTGAATTGGTAATGACTCAATAATAATAAATTGTATTCAGAAAGCCTGAGTCTTAATTCTTTTATGATATACAATGCAAACGATTTTCGAGCAATCCAAGGTAAAACAAAATATATCATATAGGAATTTTGCCAGGACTGGGCGATGAGTTCAAGTGAATGGAGGAATTTGAGCGATCCCAGTTCGAACGGACAGAGTTTGACTGTACATGTAGTGTAATTAATATGGTTGTATTTTTCAGAGGTTTATTTGAGAAGGACAAACTTGTGTTCTCCTTCATGTTGTGTGTTGAGATAATGAGAAACGCGGAGGAAATCTCGGTCCCTGAGTGGAACTTCTTCCTACGTGGCGCTGCAGGTAGGTTGACCTAATTAGAATTTATTTCTTACACCACTGAAACCAGCCCTCAAGGGTATAAAACTTTTATCGGAGTTTTGTCTCGAATCTCAAGATTTTCATTGGTTGATATTATATTCTGTGTTGGTTTCTGATCAGTCAAAAACCTGAGATTTGAGTTTGTACTCATAATTTGTTTTGTGCAATTTAAAACCAATCTAAAAAATTGAGGTCAAAGAACCTATATGCTAACTCATTAAAAAGTATTGTCAATACAGTAAAAATTCTGAAAACCGGACCCTGTCATGACTTGACCAAAAGTTAGATTTTCTTATCTTGTATCTGGTTCTATTCTAATGTGTTTTTGTTTTTTTTGTATAAATTTATTTACAGCCTCAGCAGAAGGTTAAGAAATGACTTGTAAAAACTAAATGTTTTAATTGTTTATTGTTTTTTCCATCTTATTTGTTATTGTTTGCTCCTTTCTTTACCAAAAAAAAAAAAAAAAAAATGTTTCAATTTGATTTCATTTTCAATGTTCCATTAGTTGATCATTTAGATTTTTTGCAGTATTTTGAGTTAATGTTTTTTTATGAAACTTAAATTCCTGTTTAAGAAGCAAAACAAAAAACAAAGAATATCATACATGCCATAATGTCACTAATTACGGGAGAGTCCCAAAAATCAGGTGACTGTCCCAGAGATGCCCCGGAGATGATTTAATATGTCCCGGTAAAAATGAAATTCTGAAATAATCTTCTTATCATAATGCCACGGACGTCAGGGACTGTCCTGGAAATCAGGTGACTGTCCTGGAGATGATTTATGTTCCAGTAAGAATAAAAATCTTAAATAAACTCCTTGCCATAATACCCAAGACTTCAGGGACTGTCCCGGAAATTAGGGGACTGTCCCGGAGGTGTCACGGAGATGATTAATGTCCCGGTAAATAATCTCCTTTGTAGCAGGAATTTATCATAATAATACATTTTATGTTAAGTTAATTAATTTTTAGTATGCCTGTAAATTATGGCATGTATGAAAATATATTAAAATAAACAACAACAGAAAAGCAATACATATGAAAACATCTGACCTCATTACTTTTATTGTCCCAAGTTGTCTCTATGTTCAAATCACAAGATCACCAATATTGATGTTTTGACCAGTGGTAAAACTGTCTTCTTTGTAATTATTATGTCAGCTTTTCACACAGCATTTTCATATGTCAAATTTTTGTGCTTATCTATAATTTGGTTATAACTCTACTGGTCTTTATAGATATAAACTTATTAGGAAGAATTTTTAAATTACTATATCATTAACTAGAGATATGTTTAAATTAAAAGCCCATTATGTCCAAGAAATGCTGTCATTTTTAATTTCTCAAAATCTGTTTATTTTTGGTCTTCATTTATAGTTTGCAACAAGTTACTCATTTGCCAATTACCTGAACTGTCTTGAATCCTTCAGATTCTTTTTGGAAATTAATTCATGTGATAAGGTGATTTATTATTTTGTATGGAATCAATATACTACTTTGTGTATACTTTGCTACTTTTATGACATATTATTTTACATTTAGCACTATTTCCTGCAGGTTAAACAAGCATCTTACATGCTCTAAAGCCGTTATTTAAACATTATAAAATGTTTGACACTTCTACTAAAGAAGTAAATATTTATTCATTTTTTGAGCAAAATGTGATTTTATATCCATTACTATCACTAATGATATGCTAAACTTCTATATCAAATCAGCTATTTAAAGTTCATATAAAATTAATTTCATTTTAGTCTGCTAGGAAGCTATTAGGCATACTTTTGAATTAATTCCTGTAATAAACCAGTATTAAGCAATGGTTGTAAAGTTTCTTCCTTAACAACACATTGCCTTTTAATAGGTTTGAACTTGCGCAGCCAGCAATAATTGCTTGCCTAAGGTGTTATCCTCTCGGCCATACCGCAACTAACAGTACAAGTACTCCTTATGTCTGAGTTAACATCTAATGATGGTTTTGTTTTCCATTCAGGTCTTGATAAGCAGCGTCCGCCTAAACCAAGTGTACCTTGGATCAGTAGGCAAGTGTGGAACTCGGCTTGTGACCTTAGTGACTCACTCCCAGCTTTCCGTGGAATTTACAATGACCTAACCAAGACTCCATGCTGGGTCCAATTAGGAGAAAATTTGGTTTGTATACTTTTATTCATAAGTTTGTTAAAAAACTATTATTTTAATTTTTCTTTAATGGTTACCGGGTAATAGACTTATAATTTCCTAAAACAGATGAAAGTCATTGGCCTATGGTTATTATACATTCATAGATGTCTGCCCTTTATATAGTTTGCTGACCTATTTATTGACTCTGGCCTTTAAATATACTGATAATCTATTCATAGATAATCTAGATAAGAAAATACACCCTGCAACAGAATAAAATTATGGGTTTGGGGTTGCTCAGAATTCACCGTTAAACTATTTTTAGATTTTTGTCCTATTTATAGATTGATCAAAGTCTATTTTTAGAATTCTTGCCTATTTATAGACTTATAATCTATTTATAGATAAGAGGAAACCCTGAAACAGATGACAGTTATGGGCCTGAGCCAGATGCCCCAGATGCCGCTGAAGATCAAGAAATAATAGATGATGGCACAGTGAAAGGTCACTGGGACAAGAGACTGACAAGTTTCCAGAAACTTATGTTCATTAAAGTATTCAAGGAAGAAAAAACTATATTCGGAACAACAGACTTTGTGAGAGAAAACTTGGGCAATCAGTTTGTTGAGAGTCCAAATGTTGCATTACAAACCCTGTACAATGACATGACCAAGGTGGCTCCGCTTGTGTTTGTGCTGAGCACGGGCTCAGATCCGATGGGAGCTTTCCTTAGATTTGCAAGAGAGACTGGTAACACTGATAAGTAAGTCAAAAGTTTGAGTTATTGAGATAATTATAAAGAGATAAAGATATTTTTTTTTTTTTTTGGGGGGGGAGGGGGGTTCGATTTACTTGCTTTACTTTAAATAGTTTGTTAATTTGGTATGTGTTTCCTCACCGCTATAATTTTACGTCATGGAATGACTGTACTCAAAAAAGATTTTCTTGTTATTTGAAGTATGAGCAGAAATGAAGAAAAGTTAAAATAAATGAAACAAAATGACATAGGGTGGCTGCCTGTCATGCTGTGGAGGGTAAATTACAAATACCACTGCCACAAATCGCATCTACATATAAATACCTGAAAATTGAACAACATGTAGTCCTTTAAAATGAAAAAAGAGTCATATTGTTCTGTATTTTTTTTAAGTTATTTTTTTTTAGTCTCATCAATTATGGTTTGTTTTGATAAAAAAAAAAATGAGATAGTCAAAATGACTTAGAACCAAAGGTCCAGGTTATTTTCAAAAAAGAAATCATTGTAAATATATAATTTCCTTAAACTTCATAATAAAAATCATACCACATTCACATATATTTATGACAGATTATTTTATATTTCAGGGTCCAGTCCATCTCACTGGGTCAAGGCCAAGGTCCAGTGGCCGAGAAAATGATCAAAAGTGCTATACAAGTTGGAGACTGGGTCTTCCTACAGGTTGGTTTTCTTGTCATTTGTTTACATTAAGTTTTGTTTTTGGTCAGAAATTTTGATTGTAAGTTCTTGAATGTATTTACATGAGTCACAAAGCTATTGAAATCTTTGGAAATGTATTAATGTGAAAGGCATACAGTCAAACCTGTGAAGTAAGGTCATCCAAGGGAGATACGGAACATGGCCTTTATAGACAAGTGGTCTTTATTTGGAGGTTACCTTGTTCTTTTTAATCAATGAAGGATTGTAAGAGATTTTCCTGTATATACAGGGTTGTCTCTATTCAGAAGTTGTCTTTTACACATGTTTGCCTGTATAATGCTTCAGAAACCAGTAAATCTTTGCTATATCATAAGGGGCAAACATGAGTTTTATTATGTTTGAATAATGATTTTAAAGCATGTTAGATGCATATCCCACACAGAAACTAGTGCTGAATGTGAAAATAATTTATTTGTAAGTAGTAAAATGTAAACAAAGTAGTAATTTGTTGTTTCCTTGAGCAAGCAAGAAACTTTACACTCATTGCTTGCTTAATTAATACTGGTTAGTTCCTGGAATTCAAAGGCGTATCAATAAGCTTATAGCTTTCAGTACAATCTAACAAAAAATAATTTCGCATAAGCTAACATGTAGATAAAAATGGTTTTGACTGGTTATATGGCTCAACTGTTATAATGTAAAAATAAAAGTAAAAAATATTTAGTTATACTGAGCATATTCCTTTTTTCTGATTTGACATTAGACATTTTATTTATAGATATGCAGTATTTGTATTTTTTATCGTTTTTGTGTCGCCTCTACGGAGTAGTGGCGACATATAGGGATCACTTCTCCGTCGTCTGTCTGTCCGTCTGTCTGTCTGTCTGTCCGTCCGTCCGTCACAAAACTTGTCCGGACTACTCCTCATAAACTACTGGTGCAATTTCATCCAAACTTTACAGGAATGATCAGTACCAAGTCTAGTTGTGCATATTGTCAGCATTTTCCGGTTCAATGATTTTTGTCAGAGTTATGGCCCTTTAATAATTTTTATTTTTAAAGTTTGTCCGGACTAGTTCTCTTTATAACCACTAATGCAATTTCAATGAAACTTTACAGCATTGAATCTTGTAGCTCAAGTCCTTGCGCATTATTGCACGGGTTTTCCGGTTGAATGATTTTTGGCTGAGTTATGGCCCTTGATAAAAAGGTTGTTTTTTTTCTCTGTGTTGCCAGATACGCAAAAGCTTGTCTGGACTACTCCTCATAAAACTACTGGGTGCAATTTTATCTAAATTTACAGGAATGATCAGTACCAAGTCTAGTTGTGCACTGTCTGTCCGTCTGTCACAAAATTTGTCCCAACATGAAATTGGCCATAATGAGGCGGACACATGTGATTACTGATCGCTCTTGTTATAATTATATAATTATATATTTATTTAATATATATTATGCTCATCCAATGAGAATTGCTGTAACAAACATATAGTAAAATAATCACCTCTTTCATTTCACAGAACTGTCATTTAGCGGCATCTTGGATGTTGCCGATGGAAGAATTAGTAAAGGACATCTCGGAGAAACCTGATCAGATACATGACGAATACAGGCTCTTCCTCAGCTCTATGCCATCGACCAAGTTCCCTGTCAGTGTACTACAAAACAGTGTCAAGGTCACAAATGAACCGCCCAAAGGTCTCAAGGTAAGCATGCAGGTTTCTATATTAAAGCTACATGCTACATGCCTCCAGATGAGCCCATATTGTTCTTTTTAAAATTCAAACTTGATAAAAATATACTAAGATCTTAAGGCAAGGAAGAAGATTTAAGAGATTCAATTAATAATTTACATGTTATGTGTGATAACTGACTGATTTTGCAGTATTTATCACCATATAGTTGCTGTGTTCTTGACTAACACAGTAAGAGTTATTTTTGCATAATTTTACCTTTTCTTGTAATTAATGTGGATAATAAGTGTCATTTGCAATGTGTAAATTACTTTCTTTATTTACTTTAAAATATTTTTAATAATTTTGCTTTAAACAAAAATTTTTGAGGGAAAAATATTAAGAATGAAACTGTTATAATCATTACTTAAACATCTTGAAATTAATTTTTTTTTTCAATATGGTTGGGCAATGATGACTTTAGTCTTTTGTAATATTTGTTAATAATATCTCTTCTTTTTTTTTCTTTTTTTTAGGCAAATACTAGGAGAGCCTTTGCTGAGATTACTCCAAACTACTTTGAAGACCATGTGCTTGGAAATGACTGGAGAAGAATCGTATTTGGAGTCTGTTTCTTCCATGCTATTATACAGGAGAGGAAGAAGTTTGGCCCACTTGGTTGGAATATTAAGGTATTTGGTAGTTTATAGTTATATATAATTAGTACACCCTCTGCACAGCAATAGCCTTTTAGGGGCACAAAGTTTTTTTGGGTTGTTGATGAGAGGGGACTCTCTAGAGAGAGTAAATTCAGTTTTGAAATGTTAGTTTTGGAAAATAATATAGATGTTGTGAAGAGGTAATTGTTCTACAGAGGTTAATTTATATTCTCATGCCTTGGCATACTTATGCAAGTATACATTATACTTTTTTGCCAGTGAGATATATTTAATTTACACATTACAGAGAGTTATTACACCCTAATCATTTATTATTTTATTAATATTTATATGTTGCACTTTTTGCCAGTGGGATATATTCTATATTGACTCATTATAGAGACATATTACCCCCCTAATAATATATATTTATATTTGTATTTTTATCCAGTGAGATATATTCTATAATTACTCATTACACAGAGAATGTACCCCCTAATCATATATATAATTTATATATTGCGCCTTTTGCTAGTGTGATATATATATTGTATATTTACTTATTACAGAGAAGATTATAAATACCCCCTTATCATGTATATCTATATATTGCACTTTTTGCCTGTGTGATATATTCTATATTTACTTCTTACAGAGAGATATAGCCCCTCTTATAATGTATATTTATATATTGTAGAACAAGTTCATGTATAAGTTATTTTCATTTATAACACATTTTGATACATTGTACTTTATTGCCAGTGAGATATATTCTATATTTACATATATTGTACTTTATTGCCAGTGAGAAATATTGTATATTTACTCATTACAGAGAGATATATATTTATATATTACAGTACGAGTTTAATGACAGTGACCGTGAATGCGCTCTACTCAATCTGCAGATATTTTGCCAGGAAGGCATTATACCGTGGGACGCCCTTGTTTACATCACTGGACAGGTAATATATATGTGGTCATATAATTGTCTACATGCAGTTTTTAATTTGTTTTATTACCGTAATTAAAGCTGCATGCCTCCAGATGAGCCAAAATATTTCAAGAAAATCCAATTTTAGAATACATTTGGTCTACATGCAGTTTTTAATTTGGTTCATTATCATCATGATAGGTGCTCCACTGAGGTTGAAAGGCCTTAAAAAATATAAAATTTGAAATTCTTACATAGATAAGTATAGCACATAAATTAAAAAATTTTCAAAAGATGATAAAAAAAGATATGTATATATTTTAAGAGTAAAATTGAAGATTGATTTTTTTTGTTCAATTCTTTCAGTGAAAAGCGTTTCATTTTCATTTTTGGGTCATTTTGCACAATAGAATTGATAGTTCAGTAACAACGACGTGAGGAAAACACCTGAAATTCTAAACAAAGTTTTTGGTTCTTTGTTGCAGTTTTTAAGTGAAACCTCAATACACTAATAAAATATCCCTCTAAAGGCATGAGGGGCATCTAACGCGATAGATCTTAGAAAATATATATAAATTACAGTTTCAGCTATTTATTTGCATTTTTAGAATGTTCACTATATACATGTGTATTTATAGATTACATATGGTGGTCGTGTCACCGATTACCAGGATCAAAGATGTTTGGGAACCATTCTGAAAATCTTCTTCAGTCCAAATACACTGGCACCAGACTACAAATATTCTGTCTCTGGTCAGTATAACATATAGATCATTATTCTTTTCCTTAATTTTTTTTTTTACACCCTACAGGTTTCATGATGCTATTTAGATTTTGTCATAAATTCCTGGATGGGAAGTTTGCAAGCCTTGTTATTATTGTAGTTTGATTGCCTTATTTGTATTGCAAACTCCTAAAAAACCTTTCATATGAAAATGAAATATATGAAATAGTTTTAGAATCCGTGCATTGTAGAAAATCTTTTTGTTACGCATGATATCTTGGTTTTAATGAAGTGTTGTTTATTATATTATATTTACAGGCACATACTATGCCCCAGAATCCACTACACTGGAGGAATATAGACAATATATAGATGGTCTACCTCTCATAGATCAACCAGAGATATTTGGCATGCACGAGAATGCTAACATTGCTTTCCAGGTAAGTTATTTTTTGTCACACCTGGTCATTGCTTCCCAGGTAAGTTGTATTCTATCACACCTGGTAATTTCCTTCCAGGATAGTTGTTTCTGTCACACAGGGTCATTGCCTCTCAGGTAAGTTATTTTCTGTCACACCTGGTAATTTCCTCCCAGGAAAGTTGTTTTTGTCACAATTGGTAATTGCTTCTCAGGTAAGTTTATTTCTTTTGTCACACCTGGTCATTGCTTCCCAGGTCATTACTTTCTAGGTATTTTCTTTCACACAGGGTCATGCATTGCTTTTCAAAAAAATTATTTCTTGCAATACATAGACATTACTTCCCAAATAAGTTCAAGTCTTTCAATACCCTAATACATGGTCATAGATTTCCTGGTCAGTTATTACTATTCATTCAGAGCCATTTCTTTTAGGTTCTTTTACTGTTCCCAAGAAAAAAAACCCATATTATGATGTGAAAACAAAATCATTTTTAAATGATTATACAAATGAAATATTTTTGATATATTTCATTTTACAGACACAAGAGACACAGAACCTTGTCAACACCATTGTTGATGTACAACCTCGCATGTCTAGTGGAGGAACTGGTAAATCTAATGACGAGATAGTGTATGAGCTAGCAGAGACGATTCTTGGTAAACTAATGGACAAACTAGATATAGAGTTAGCCAACAGTGAGATGTTTGAACCTGACGAAAAAGGTCGTCTTAATTCACTGACCACCGTGCTCACTCAGGAGGTCGAAAGATTTAATAAACTGCTCAAAGTTATCAAGGTTTGTTGAAATCTATTTTTCTGAATTTATCTATTAGATTTCTGTCTTAATAGTTATGAGGCTGTATTTTTCCATTTGTTTTCTGTCCACTAGTCTTGTTTGTTTTGTTAAATACCAAAATTGAAATAATGTCAGTTTTATGTCTTTAAGGACAGATTATTTCTCAATTTTCCAAAAACATATGATGCCGCATAAAAAGTTATATATAACCAGCTAGCTTACAGAAGGTCATTGGTTGTACTCAGGTGCCAGCTTATGCTAAGTTTTTATGCCCCCACAGAGTGGGAGCATATAGCGTTGCACTTGTCCGTCCGAGTGTCCGTCCGTACGTCTGTCCGTACGTCCCGAAATTTTGTGAACCCATCTCCTCTTAAACCGGATGGCAGATTTTGCTTAAATTTACAGGGCTGAACAACCTTAATGTGTAGATGGTAGTAAAGGAAGGAATTTTCACTGCGACCAAATTTAAGAGAATTATGGCCCTTTGTTGATTTTTTCACTATATACTATGTAAAATTTTGTGAACGCAACTCCTCTTAAACCGGATGACAGATTTTGCTTAAACTTCCAGGGATGAACAACCTTAATGTGTAGATGGTATTACAGGAAGGAATTTTTGCTGCGACCAAATTTAACAGAATTATGGCCCTTTGTTGATTTATAGTTTTCAATTTGTGGCACATGTAGTCCAAAAAATATTTGACCAAGAGTCATTAGATTGACAGAACAGTGGCGTGTGGGGGCATCCGTGTCCTATGGACACATTTCTAGTTTTTTAAACATTTATAGATGAATTGAACATGTGCTTTGTTTGGAAATAAGATCAGTTATTATAACTTATATCTTTTAACCTTGTGACTGAGGGGTTGCCTTTAAGGGTTTAGGCAGCCACTGTTCATCCCTGCATGATCGTAAGAGGCAACTAATTGTATTTGAATACTGGAGTCTGCGCATCTTTTAAAAGCGATGGAAATTTATAAATGTTTGTTTGCTTTTCTATTATATTCAGAACTCTCTGGAGAACCTACAGAAGGCCATCAAGGGTTATGTGGTAATGAGCGAACAATTAGACGCTGTATACAACAGCTTCATCAATAGTCACGTCCCAACAATGTGGGCTAACGCAGCGTATCCGTCCCTGAAACCACTCGGAAGCTGGGTACAAGATCTGGTGTACCGTTGTGCTTTTATTGATAATTGGATTCAGCACGGAATTCCCAAGTCTTTCTGGTTGTCTGGTTTCTTTTTCCCACAAGGTAAGATTTTATTTCAGAGGCATGTTTGTATATTACAAGTGAACCCTTGAAAATATTTCACTCGTTGTGGTACCAAAAAATTACTTAATATTGCAAAACATTTACAAGAACATAAACTATAAAATATAAGAATATAACTAAATATTTATTCCTTCTTATTATATATCTAAGTTTAATGTCTGCCTGGGGGAGGGATTGGTAATTACTGGTTAGTTATCCAGGAAAGTTGCATGTACTTAGGTGGATCTACCACCAAGTTAATGATAAAAATGTGTAAAGAGAGGGCAAAAACAAAATAGAAACACAAATTTCAGTTTGCAGAACAATACACACTCTGTGATACTCTAGTTTTAATAGAAAACCCTTCTCAAATTATTGGACTCATTAATTCCATTGTGTCTGAATTTTTTTATTATATTTTGCCTTTATAAACCTTCTAAAATAGAAAAAAATAGTATTGTGGAAAGACAATATTATTTTATCAACTTTTTATTGGAGCCTTTGATATGTCAGCTATTTTTGGGCTTACTCTGTTATTACTGTACCTCATTATGTGTTTGGATACAAGTAATCACAAGTTATTTCCCTTTTGTACAGGATTTTTAACTGGCACCTTACAGAATTATGCTAGAAAGTATAATCTGCCCATAGATCATCTAAGCTTCAAGTATCACGTGTATCCAGTGATTCGTGACCAGAAAGAAGTGTATAAACAAATGACAGACCTCAAGTTTGGAGAAGAAATGGAAATGGATAAAGAAGTATGTAAAGCATTATTTACTTCCCTTTATATTTTTTACACCATTTGCAATACACTTTGTTACTGATTGAGTTCCCTCCATTTGTATTTTTGTACCATTTGTAATTCAGTTTAATATGTTTTTCAGTTCAAAAACTAAAAATAACATTCATTTATATTATTTACAACATTTGTAATTTACGTTATAATTGAAGTTGCATCCATTAGACATTGTATGCCATTTGCAATACAGATTGGGGCACAAAGATTTATAAGTTAAAACTGAGTTACCTCCTTTACATTGTTAACACCCTCTGTATTTCAATCTATAACTGAAGCTACTCTGTACTTCTTTGTGGGACCATTTCCAATGCTTGCTATCTTTCTTTGATTTGTTGCAAATTTATTTGTTAAGTAATTAATTTCTCTTTTCATTTATTTTATTTGATTATAATTATCTTAAACATGGATTTTTGTCAAAGAATGGTGTTTTATAATACTTAGCGTATATAGATTGCCCATGTAAGTCCATCTGCCAGATCTCTCCATCCACAAACCTCCGTGGTCAAGGGGTTAGAGTCGATGACTTCTAATCCAGTTACCTCTCTGGCGTGGGTTCGATCCCCGGGAGATGCTTTGGTTGTTTAGCACTGAGAGTCGATGACTTCTAATCCAGTTACCTCTCTGGCGTGGGTTCGATCCCCGGGAGATGCTTTGGTAGTTTAGCACGGAGAAAAGTAGTCCAGTACTGGTGTAACTCTCCAGGAACGATGGTTAGGAAACTACCCGCCTATATGACTGAAATACTGTCGGGGAAAAGGCGTAAAGTGAAACAAACAAACTTAGTATGCGATAAATAAGGAGATGAAAATTTCTTTCCAGTTGAATGTGCCCGAAGATGGTGTACTTGTCCATGGTTTATTTATGGATGCCAGTGCCTGGGATATGGAGACAATGAAGATAATTGATGCATTACCGGGAGAGATGAGTGCAGAGCTTCCTATGTTGCATATGGAACCGGATATGGATATTGAACCTGATTCAGCGGACTATATGGCACCGTTATACAAAACATCTGCTCGTGCTGGTACATTATCTACGACAGGTACATTACATAACTTTCTTATTTTTAGAAATTGAATTTTTTTTTTTAGTGGGGTGATGCACATAAGTGGGTACATGTATTTTCTTACCTTAATTAAAAGATGTTATTCGGAACTTGGCAAATGTGGGTTTTTCCCAGCTAATCCGTCGGTACAAACAGACCTTTACCATTACAGCTTCACGGTGCACTACCCATCACAATAGATTGGTCAACCTGTTGCACTTATTTTGGAAGCTGTAACGTAGTTGTAAATACTTGTTTGTTTCCACGGATTAGCTGGGAAGAACCCATATTTTCTTAATTTCGGGGGTTGTTGAGTAAATTTTTATTTATATTTTCATATGTTTATTTGTTTAATTGACACATTTACTTCATAACATGAAATCTAAAGACTCTTTAAGATAATGAAGTGTTTCAAATATAAAAATATAATTGAAGTTCATTAAAGATTGTGAATTTATAAATGGTTACCTTAGTGCAATAACAGAACAAGTCCTAAATTAAATAGCAGTTAATTACTTATTGCACTAAGGATGATGAAAAGTTCTTTTTTTTAACGTATTTTCTTCTCATGTTTCTCAACAGGTCACTCTACAAATTACGTCGTAGCTGTTTATCTACCGTCAGATCTACCACAGGACTATTGGATAGCAAAGGGCGCTGCTTTACTCTGCCAACTCAATGAATAAACAAAAATGGACTGAATTTTATCACATTTTAAGAATAGCACTTGCAAAAAAAATAAACATTTATTTAATTATTCCAATGGCAACCAGTTAAGAGTTCAGCTAAGTTTACCGTTAAGAAATAAATATTTTAAGATCAGCTTAATTTACTGATAAAAAAGAACAATTGTTAAAAACAACTTGGTGCTGTGAAAAATAATCTCTGAAAATTGAAAGGAACTATATTTTATGGTGTTATGTGCAACAGTTTTACAAGAAATTGAAACAGACTATATAATATATATGCAGATCGGTATTATTTGAATATTTCTGTACATTATGATTTATTATACATGTTATATTTTATAATTTTTTATTTTACCTGAATGTGAATAATTCATTGACAGATATTTGTATGTGTGAAAAGTGTGCTTTATTGAAAGTTATCCAAAGAATTAAACTGAAATATTGGTTGAAATATGTGCTGATTTAATCAACAGATGAGAAAAAAATAGTTTGCTGGAAAATGATGCTATATTCTCTTCACTAGAAAGAATATAATTGAGGCAAGGAACACCACCTTGACTAGAGATTCACTTTTACGTTGTGATTTTTAAAAAAATAACATTTGCACATATTGTATGTTTGGAGACCAGAAAATTGAAGAAAATTACTGAATATTTTTCATATTTTTGTTCAATTTTAATTGAAGACAATGTTGATGAACTTTGCTGTGATAATGTCATCCATATATTATTGCATGAAGAATAATATGACCGTTATTAAGTATGATGAGTAGTTATAATGTGAAGTGTCATTTATGATCTATTATTTTGAAGTATTATACCTTAGTATAAACATCCAGTGTGATAAGTTTATGTGGAGTAAAAAAATGTATTTTACAGTCTGTGATAACGTATTAATTAAAGTATGTTTTGAAAATACTTTATATGTTTATATTCTGAAAAGAATTACTATTTAAAAAACATGTACATGTACATATATACGTATTGTTGTGTTTTACATTGTTGCTGTTTTTTTAAAGTAATTACTGAAGTCACATTACACTATTTTGATGTTACTCTTTGAAAATGTCAGTATTCAATATGTCAAAACTTTAGCTGATATAATAATTTTTTCCAAGACTGCTACCTAAATATATGGTGTACTGCTGATTTTTCAGGGGAGAGGGGTGTTTGGGGGTCTATAAACAAAGGCATTTATTTGAACTTAAGCTCTAGAGCAATTAATTTCTGGATATGACACAAATATTTAAAGTTCTGTTTAGCAGTTGAAATTTCCAGTGTGACTGCATAAACTTCAGTGTGTTCTCATGGCCTTCACATATTGAAATAAGCACTGTACAATTAGGAAACAAATATATGAATAAATTTACACAAAAGTTGTCACTTTTCAATATGCTTAATATTTCATAATAAATCTCTATCTATATCTTCTCTGAAATCTCAGACTTAAAATAACAAATTAAGTCCCAGCTGAAATAGAGGAAGAGATATGTAAATGGTGAGATAACTTAAATCTATTTTAGAACTGTTAAAGGGGAAACAAATAGCTACAGGTCCTCTGTTGGAAGACCTGACCATATAATAAAATTTTGATGTCTCAATATTTATTCTTTATATTTTATATAATAAATAGCAAAGTCAAATGCTGTCTGATTGTTATTTTAGGTATTGTCGTTTTGACGTACTTCCAAAACTATTGTTCCATTCCGTCCAACTACATTTTGTGATAATATTTATTTATAGTGATCTGGAGGTATATTCAGATATATATTTCCTTTCTACAAGTATATCAAGTAGAATATTATTCCATGATAAACATGCAATTATAATCTGTTTAATATTTGTTTTTTATGTAAAACTATTTTCACATTTTGTGATTAATAAAAAATATCTTCATATGTTTTGACTTTCTTTCGTGTTTTTTTTTTTTGTCCCCTTGAAAAGCTCGACATATAGGGGTAACTTTTCCTGGAAGTGGTGGCCCTAAGGCATGCCTAGAGCATAACTCGGTCACTATTTCAGATTGACTCCAAACTTGGTATGCATGCTTCTTTCAATGACCTGAAGTGCAGTGCTCAAGAATCGTTTCTCTGCACTTCTTAATTTTGAGATATTGCCCTTCGATTATTTTCATACTGGGCCATTTCTCTTAACTATAAAAGCTGTGGACTTGAAAATTCATAGGATACTAGATCTCATTAAGAAGAAGTGCAGTGCACAAGAATCATTACCCTGCACTTCTTATTTTTTTTAGTTATTGGCCTTTGTTAATTTTCATACTTAATTTTTGTCCGGGCTGTTTCTGACCTAAACTATGACTACAATCAGGCTAGACTCAATGACTGTAATCAGGCTTAACACTATGACTGTAATCAGGCTAAACACAATGACTTAAATCAGGCTAAACACAATGACTGTAATCAGGCTTAACACTATGACTGTAAGCAGGCTATACACTATGACTACAATCAGGCTAGACTCAATGACTGTAATCAGGCTTAACACTATGACTGTAATCAGGCTAAACACAATGACTTAAATCAGGCTAAACACAATGACTGTAATCAGGCTTAACACTATGACTGTAATCAGGCTTAACACTGTGACTGTAAGCAGGCTATACACTATGACTGTAATCAGGCTATACACTATGACTGTAAGCAGGCTATACACTATGACTGTAAGCAGGCTATACACTATGACTGTAAGCAGGTTATATACACTATGACTGTAAGCAGGCTATACACTATGACTGTAAGCAGGCTATACACTATGACTGTAATCAGGCTATACACTATGACTGTAAGCAGGCTAGATAATATGACTGTAAGCAGGCTAAACACTATGACTGTAATCAGGCTTAACACTATGACTGTAAGCAGGCTATACACTATGACTGTAAGCAGGGCTATACACTATGACTGTAATCCGGCTATTCACTATGACTGTAAGCAGGCTATACACTTTGACTGTAAGCAGGCTATACACTATGACTGTAAGCAGGCTATACACTATGACTGTAAGCAGGCTATACACTATGACTGTAAGCAGGCTATACACTTTGACTGTAAGCAGGCTATACACTATGACTGTAATCAGGCTAAACACTATGACTGTAAATCAGGCTAAACACAATGACTGTAATCAGACTTAACACTATGACTGTAATCCGACTATACACTACGACTGTAAGCAGCTATACACTATGACTGTAAGCAGGGCTATACACTTTGACTGTAAGCAGGCTATACACTATGACTGTAAAGCAGGCTATACACTATGACTGTAAGCAGGCTATACAACTATGACTGTAAGCAGGCTATACACTTTGACTGTAAGCAGGCTATACACTATGACTGTAAGCAGGCTATACACTATGAACTGTAAGCAGGCTAGACACTATGACTGTAAGCAGGCTAGACACTATGACTGTAAGCAGGCTATACACTATGACTGTAAGCAGGCTAGATAATATGACTGTAATCAGGCTAAACACAATGACTTAAATCAGGATAAACACGATGACTGTAATCAGGCTAAACACAATGACTGTAATCCGGCTAGATTTTTTTTACTGTAATCAGGCTAAACACTATGACTGTAACCAGGCTAAACACGATGACTTCAATTACACTTAATCTTTGACTAAATAAAATATTAGTTTTCTTAGCCTTATTTTACTGAGAAATTTATTTAAAAAATATTAAGAGCAAAAAACTGACACCGGTTGTCACAAACATGAATATCTAGTTTTTAGATTCTCATAAATATCCTTTGTCATAAATGTCTAAAGTTTTTTCTATTCTTTATTTAAGCAAATAATATATCCCAAACAGTGATTTTATCGCTCAATAAAATCACTGTTTGGAGTTTGCATGCGTTATATCATGAGAGCCCAAATGATACATGTATAATGATTAGTCTGGATTACCTGCCCTTTTCTCTCCGTTCTTTTACAGTACGACGGGGACCAAACTATATAATGACATCAGAACGACAAACAGTGATTTAATCACTGATTTGGATATATATTTTCGATTCTAACACGACATCAACAAATAATTGTTGACGTACCTGATATTAAGCAGGGGCGTACCTTGGCTTATTTTGAGTATACGCCAATTACAGTCCCTTGGGTCAAAGTGTCCTATTTGTATGAAGTCAGACGTGAAGATTGCTTTTATTAAATGATTTAAAAAAAAGTTATTTACCATTAGGAAAACAAAATATAGCCAGATACCTCTATTGTAATCAAGATGGTTAACTTTTTTTAGCTCACCTGAGCTAATTCAGGGTGAGCTTTTAGGATCGTTGAATGTCCGTCGTCCGTCCACACTTGTTCGTTAACACTAGCGGTCACATTTTTCCTCAATCATCATCAAACTTTGTCAGGATGCTTCTCTAGGTAATTGCTCGGATGAGATCGAACATGGGTCATCTCGGATGAAAAATTAGGTCACATGAGCTAAGAATAGGAAACCTTATTAACTCTCCAGCGGTCACATTTTTGACTCAATCATTATCAATCTTGATCAGGATGCTTATATAGGTAATTGTTCGAATGAGTTCGAACATGGGTCAGCTCGGATGAAAAACAAGGTCACTGGAGCTAAAAATAGAAAAACATTGTTAACACGCTAGTGGTCACATCTTTGACTCAATTATCATCAAACTTGGTCAGGATGCTTGTCTCGGTAATTGCTTGGAGAGTTTGAACATGGGTCATCTGAGGTGAAAAACTAGGTCACGGGAGCAAAGAATAGAAAATCCTTTTTAACACTCTAGTGGTCACATTTTTAGCTCGACTATACGAAGTATAAAGAATATTATTTTTTACTGTTACTTATTTATTTCTAAAGGGATCAACTTCATGCATACTTCAAATATATGTACCTTATCATCATCCACATCTTATGTGACAAGGTTCATAACTCTAGCACCAATATTGCTAGAATTATCTCCCCATAAACTTACTAGAAAAATGTTATTTTTACTATAATTTTTGAGTTTTTAAGGTATTCTACCTTAAACTTCAAATACTTATTCCTTATCATTCAATTACATTTTATGTGACAATGTTCATAAACTCTTGAAGCAATATTTACAGATTTATCTCTCTTTGAACTTAGGATTTTCTATAAGAAATATTTTAACTTCTTTACTTTTTTAAGGTATCTACTTCAAACTTCAAATATTATATTTTTATCATTACACACATGTTGTGTGACAAGGTTTCATAACTCTAAGCATGACCATTTCTAGAAATATTCCCCTTGATCTTGGATTCATGTAAACAAATGTTATTTTTTTTTACTATAACTTAATACATTATTATACATAATTGATTTTTCTTTCATAGTTTTGTCCTTACTGCATCCAGTATTTTATTAGTCGAGCTTCGCTGTCTCCTGTGACAGCTCTTGTTTACTCAATTGTCATCAAACTTGGTCAGGATGCTTGTCTAGGTAATTGCTCGGATAAGTTCGAATATAGGTCATCTCGGATGAAAAACTAGGTCACAGGAGCTAAGAATAGAAAAACCTTGTTAACACTCTAGTGGTCACATTTTTGACTCAATTGTCATCAAACTCGGCCAGGATGCTTGTCTAGGTAATTGCTCGGATGAGTTCAAACATGGGTCATCTCGGATGAAAAAATAGATCACAGGAGGTAAAAATTTAAAAAAAAATTGTTTACACTATTGGCTCCTGTTTTGATCCAAGTTTCCTGAAAACTGGTCTGAAAGTTTGTTTTAATTATGTGTAGGTCAAGTTCGAATATGGGTCATCTGAGGTTAAAAACTAGGTCACACTAATAAAATATGGATAATCCTTGTTAACACTTTAGTGGTCACATTTTTGACTCACCTGTCATGAAACTTGGTCAGAATGCTTGTCTATTGTTCGAATGGGTTCGATGGGTCAGGTGAGCGATCTAGGGCCATATTGGTCCTCTTGTTTTCCTTTCTTTTCTTTTTCAATATACCTGGACATGAGATTTTTTTTTTCTTTTTCAATATACCTGGACATGAGATCATCGTCGGAAACCACGATACACATTCAGTATATACTACATTTAATACATGTATGCGGTAAAACGCCTGGGCTACCGAGGATGACATGAGATATAATCAAGGAAAGTATTGCTATAAAACGTATTTACCATTAGAAAATCAAGACATAGCCAGATATCTCTATTTCCATCAAGATGTTTAAAACAACATTTTTTTGTTTCATTTTTTTCCCTTTATTTCAACATGCCTGAACATGAAATATAATCAAGTACCAAGGAAAATATCGCTTTTAAAACGATCTGTATGACCATAAAACGAACACAGCAGATTAAATGTTTAAGTGTAACAATAATCTATATCATTAACACCACACTTTAAGTTTATTGATACGCGATCACTTAGGTCCATAAAAAATAATAATTTTAGAAGTGCATTATGTTAATATTAGAGAATAATTGTTTTTGACAGTTTTTCCTCAATTTTACTCTTAAAAATTCATCCGATATATTTTAGTTATATTATTACGCAGTTAAAATTAATGCCTTACTAGACTAGCAGAAATTCAAGTCAAAACCTTAAAAAAGAAAGAAAGATAACATAAAGGATTTTGTATCGCATACAAATATTTACAAATGAACAGAAAAATTACAGTTTATCTAAAGCAAGAAGGGAAACGTATTTTAGTTTTAAAAAGAAGAAAGAACATTCTCTCATATGGCTTTACTTTGTTTTTATTGTAATTTTATCTCTGTTCTGTATGTATATATAGATGAGACTATTATAAAATACATAAAAGATGTCATTGTTTGCAGAAATATGCAATTCATTTCTAAAGCTTTGTATAGTGAAATATCTTGTAAATCTATTTTTAGGGACTTAAATTTGATTAAAAATGTTATTTACAAAAGAAGTTGAGTTCGGTTTGTGATGATAGTTGTGGGATATTGTTTGCTGCTAAGATCAGATTTGTAGGACCAAAATATTCTACACAATTTCAAATGAATTTAAGATGGAATGGATGTGACAGACTAATACATTGACAAACAACTTCAGGATTAAATATGAAAAGACTGACACGTATTCCTTTGTACTACAAAAGTTCCAGACAAACATAAAGTTCAGTGAGGTTTATAAGCATAATAACATTTTCTTTTTTAAGTTTTAAAAATGATTATCCTTAATAAAATCCGCATAGGGTGGTATAAATTGATTTTTTATGGTAATTCAAACATCACCTACTTAAAAATTGATTATTTGTAGTAGAAACAAGAGGGTCATGATGGCCCTGAATCGCTCACCAGAAACAACTGTTTTCAGTGATTATAGATTAAATATTATGTTCAAATAAACTTGTAGCAAGACAAGGCAGGGTCAACTTCAACTTGCCTCTCTAGTTATAAGGTTTCCCGACACTGATTGTTTTTAGCTCACCTGACCACGAAGTGGTCAAGGTGAGGTATAGTCATGGGGCTATGTCCGTCGTCCGTCGTCGTGTGTCGTCAACAATTGGGTTGTTAACAGTCTAGCAGTCACAGTTTTGATTGGATCATTGTCAAACTTTGTCAGAATGTTTGTCTCTATGAAATACAGATCGAGTACGAAGATGGATTATCTCGAGTCAAAAACTAGGTCACAGGAGCTAAAAATAGAAAAAACTTTTTAACACTCTAGTGGCTGCAGTTTTGATCCAAATATTCTGGAAATTTGTCAGGAAGGTTGTTTTGATGATTTCTATGTCAAGTTCAAAGATAGGTCATCTCCAGTCAAAAACTAGGTCACAGGAGCTAAAAAGAGAAAAAGCTTGTTAACACTCTAGTGGCTGCAGTTTTAATCCAAATATTCTAGAAATTTGCCAGGAAGGTTGTTTTGATAATTTCTAGGTCAAGTTCGAAAATGGGTCATCTCTGGTCAAAAACTAGGTCACAGGAGCTTAAAATAGAAAAAGTTTGTAAACACTCTAGTGGCTGCAGTTTTCATCCACATATTCTGGAAATTTGTCAGGAAGGTTGTTTTGATGATTTCTAGATCAAGTTTGAAGATCAATCATCTTTGGTCAAAACTAGGTCACAGGAGCTAAAAATAGAAAAAGCTTGTTTACACTCTAGTGGCTGCAGTTTTGATTCAAATATTCTGGAAATTTGTCAGGAAGGTTGTTTTGATGTTTCTAGGTCCAGTTAAAAGATGGGTCATCTCCGTTCAAAAACTAGGTCACAGGAGCTAAAAATAGAAAAAGCTTCTAAACACTCTAGTGGCTGCAGTTTTGATCTTAATGTTTTGGAAATTTGTCAGGAAGGTTGTTATGATGATTTCTAGATCAAGTTTGAAGATGGGTCATCTCCGGTCAAAAACTAGGTCACAGAAGCTAAAAATAGAAAAATCTTTTTAACACTCTAGTGGCTGCAGTTTTGATCCAAATATCCTGGAAATTTGTCAGGAAGATTGCTTTGATGATTTCTAGATCAAGTTTGAATATGGGTCATCTCCAGTCAAAAATTAGGTCACATTGCCCAAATATGGAAAACCTTTTTAACACAATAGAGGTCAAATCTTTGACTCAATTGTCATCAAACTTGGCTAGGATGCTTGTCTAAGACATTGCTTGGATGCGGTTGATGGGTCAGGGGTGCGATACAGGGCCAACATGGCCCTATTGTTTTCTTTATAGTAAAAATTATTAGAACGAAGTTTGGTGATCATCCATCCATTATTTTGTGATAAAAATTGCCTATGACTGTCTTTCAAAATTGTGATCTTTCTTTTTTTTTTTTTAAATGAGATAATTACATAATCTCAGTATTTAGATAAACATGTATACTGTTTGTCAGGATGACACATTCGGTCAATATTTATGTAAGATTACATAGGTATACTAGTCAACTCAACCAGAAAGTGAACATTTCAGGTTAATTATCTACTCTCTAATAGAAATGGTTAACTACAAAGAGGAAAAAAGCAAAAGGTTGTTTCGATGAAATGTATTCAGTGAACAAGAAAACAACTTTACATATAGGGTAAAAAAGTGATTTTGTATGAAACAGAGCAAAATTACTTTCAACAAGTGATAACCATGTTTGCAAAATGTGATTCTGAATAGAAAAAAATGAAACTGATACTAAAATAGCACAAAGAATAAAAAAATAACAAATTACATAAAGACAAGCAAGAAAAACTTCTAAAGTTGACACGAGTTCACTTAAACTTAAGTTTTGTTCCTTAACGACTAAAGTGCTAAGTTACAAAAGATTATAAAGTAGAATAAGATAAAAAAATAATTTTAGCCATATCTACATTTATGAGATAAATTCAAGTTTATTAACATTTAACGTATTAGTTTGAGTGTTTCTCTATTGAAAAATTATTTGAATATTACCTAATGAAATGTGATGAGATATGATAGTCTGACCATATCCGGAAGATTCCGATACCGGATGGACGAGATTTAGTCCATGCATGACGAGCAAGATAGAAGCCGCCATCTTGATGGAACTAGAAGAAAGACAACAAGACGAAATCCGAAGTAACTTATTGATATAAACAGTCATCCATACAGGGAAAGTGTTTTAAGGTAAGCAGAACACTTTAGAAACAAGAGGGCCATTTACTACACACATATAATGAAAAACAATGATCTACTCCTCCCCTACCCGTCAGGGCCAATTTTAATCCAAGGGCTTTTATTTGAACAAACTTGGTAGACACCAATAAGAAGATGTTTCATGCTAAACATCTAAGCTCTAGCTCATTGGGTTTTTTTAAAAGAAGATTTTTAAGTTTTTACTATACACATATAGTTAAAAACAATGACACCCCTGGGGCGGGGCCAGTTTTGACCCTAGGGCTTTATTTGAACAAACTTTATAGACACTTACTAGAAGATGTTTCATGCTTAATATCTAAACTCTAGCTATTTGGGTTTTTTTCAAAGAAGATTTTTAAGTTTTTGCTTTACACATATAAGGAAAATCAATGACACCCGGGGCGGGGCCAGTTGTGACCCCAGGGCTTTTATTTGAACAAACTTTGTAGACACTCACTAGAAGATGTTTCATGCTTAATATCTTAACTCCAGCTATTTGGGTTTTTTTTTCAAAAATTTATTTTCAAGTTTTTGCTATACACATATAAGGAAAATCAATGACCCCCTGGGGCGGGGCCAATTTTGACCCCAGGGCTTTTAAATGAACAAACTTGGTAGACACCCATTAGAACATGTTTCATGCTAAATATCTTAGCTCTAGCTCTTTGAGTTCTTTAAAAGAAGATTTTTTAAGTTTTGCTATACACATATAAGGAAAATCAATGACCCCCCCCCCCCCGGGGCGGGGCCAATTTTGACCCCAGGTCTTATATTAGAACAAACTTGGTAGACACCCATTAGAACATGTTTCATGCTAAATATCTTAGCACTAGCTCTTTGAGTTCTTTAAAAGAGGATTTTTTAAGTTTTTACTATATGCATATTGGATAAATCAATTACCCCCTGGGGCGGGGCCAATTTTGACCCTAGGGCTTTTATTTGAACAAACTTGGTAGACACCCATTAGAACATGTTTCATGCTAAATATCTCAGCTCTTGCTCTTTGGGTTCTTTAAAAGAAGATTTATTAAGTTTTTACTATATGCATATAGGGAAAATCAAAGACCCCCTGGGGCGGGGCCAATTTTGACCCCAGGGCTTTTATTTGAACAAATTTGGTAGACACTCACTAGAAGATGTTTCATGCTTAATATCTAAACTCTAGCTATTTGGTTTTTTTCAAAGAAGATTTTTAAGTTTTTGCTATACACATATAAGGAAAGTCAATGACCCCCGGGGCGGGGCCAATTTTGACCCCAGGGCTTTTATTGAAAAAACTTTGTAGACACTCACTAGAAGATGTTTCATGTTTAATATCTAAACTCTAGCTATTTGGGTTTTTTCAAAGAAGATTTTTAAGTTTTTGCTATACACATATAAGGAAAATCAATGACCCCTGGGGCGGGGCCAATTTTGACCCCGGGGCTTTGATTTGAACAAACTTGGTAGACACCCATTAGAACATGTTTCATGGTAATATCTTAGCTCTAGCTCTTTGAGTTCTTTAAAAGAAGATATTTTAAGTTTTTACTATATGCACATATAAGGAAAATCAATGACCCCCTGGGGCGGGGCCAATTTTGACCCCGGGGCTTTGATTTGAACAAACTTGGTAGACACTCATTAGAAGATGTTTCATGGTAATATCTTAGCTCTAGCTCTTTGAGTTCTTTAAAAGAAGATTTTTTAAGTTTTTACTATATGCACATATAAGGAAAATCAATGACCCCCTGGGGCGGGGCCAATTTTGACCCCGGGGCTTTGATTTGAACAAACTTGGTAGACACTCATTAGAAGATGTTTCATGCCAAATATCTAAGCTCTAGCTCTTAGGGTTTTTTAAAAGAAGAATTTTTAAGTTTTTCCTATTGGTTGCCATGGCAACCAGAGTTTTTAATGGAATTTTAATTTTTGAACAACTTTGAAAGGGGTCCACCTAAGGATCATTTATGTAAAGTTTGGTTGCAATTGGTCATGTGGTTTAGGAGGTGATGTTGTTTGAAAAAGTTTGACGCCATTTTTTGAAGGAAGCACGAAGCACGACGGACGCAGAGTGATGACAAAAGCTCACCCTTGAGCACTTTGTGCTCAGATGAGCTAAAATAACTGAGATCAAGGAAAGGGTTATGCAGCGGGAGGTTAATGGGACAATTACAGGTTTGTCGATCAGGCTAATCTATATATTATCATTATATTCTCATATAATACAACAGATATTGTAAATGAGTCTCAGTGAAAAACAATCACCTATCTGTTACATATTGACAGTATCCCATGCACATGATGTGTCCCAATATTTATTGAAATGTGCTTTCTCCAAGTTTGGATCCAATTTAACAAAAAATGAAACGAAGTTTAACAGGAAACTAATGTAATATTTCTTTAGGCCTTATTTCATTTCCTGTATTGAGCTACAAATGAACCTGCAGAAAGATTCATAGAATGATGCAATGCCTGTCCTAATTCTAGAGCACAAACAGAAAGATACAAAGCACATGACCTCAAATCATTTCTTCAAGATCTCTGAAAAAGCAAACAGGTCATGACATTAAGACATTCAATCTTTTTTATGCATAACATGCACATACATGTGAACTTTTTTCAATGTTCAAGAAGGAGAATTTACTTCAAAAAGACGGAGATCTTTAAATTGACAATAGACATAGGAAATTTTGAAATGAAAAAGAGGCAGATTTCTTTAAAAAAAATTATAACATCCTATATTCTAAGAAAAATATTTAAAAATTTGACAGGAGAAAAAGGGAGTCTCCTGCTCAAATTGGAAGAGTTCACATGTATGCATGTACACATATATGGAAAACATTCCAATATGAGTTATTTTCCATTCATTATAAAACTATAATTTGAAGAAATGACATGGCCATGGCATTTTAGCTTTAGTGGCCCCCTAGTAGTAGGGGTTAATCAAATGAATATGCGCAAACTTGAGAAAAGACTACCTACGAATGCTACAAACAAAAATTGGTGCGTATCCATAAATAATTTAAGTAGAAAATAATGTTCAAAGGTTTTTCTATTTTTAGCTTTAGCGCCCCCTAAAAGGGGCCAATCAAATAAATATGAGCAGACCTGATATAAGACTACTTAAGAATGTTACCGACAAAATTTGGGGATCATCTATCAATACTTAGGAAATGAAGTTCAAAGTTTTTTTAACTTTAGCGACCCCTAAAAGGGGCCAATCAAATTAATATGAGCAAACTTGAAAAAACACTACCTAAAAATGCTACAGAAAAAGTTTAGTGAATATCCATCTATTAGTTCTGTAGAAGGAGATTTAAAGGCATTTCTATATTTAGCTTTAGCGGCCCCTAAAAGAGACCAATCAAATTAATATGAGCAAACTTGATATAAAAAACTACTCAAGAATGCTACAGACAAAGTTTGGTGATCATCCATCAATTAGTTCTGTAGAAGAAGATGTCTAAAGGTTTTTCTATTTTTAGCCATAGAGACCCCTAAAAGGGGCCAATCAAATTAATATCAGCAAACTTGATACAAAACTACCCAAAATGCTACTGACAAAGTTTGGTAATCATCCATCTATTAGTTCTGTAGAAGAAAATGTTTAAAGGTTTTTCTATTTTTAGCTCTGTTGACCCCTAAAAAAGGCCAATTGAAATGACATGAGCAAATTTAAGTGTAACTGTCACAAGGATGCGTATAGGCAGGTACGCCACTACGCACAGGCGTTTTAAAAAAGAAAAAGTTTCGAAAAAAAATTAATTTGGGCGTTGATCAATCAACATATTCATAGCTGCAAATTGATTTTACAGGTATGCTTGCGATGTTACCTTATTCGAATATGCGTTACCTTTTTATGCACAATCAAAACTTAATTACAATGTATGAAGAAAGGGAGTAAAATATGACATAAACAATTTGTTTGGAATTTTATCTTTTTTCAGCTTGAGTTAAGCGTTATAATGCTAATAAACCTCGTTAAAACCAAAATAAGGATAAAATATTGCCCAATATACAATGATATATTACAATCATTTTTTTTCAGAAGAATCAAATCAGTGAAAAGTAAACATTTATTTCATTTTTTACAGATCTATTATTCAAAATAAAGATCTTGTTGCAACTTGGCGTTTGCAGCACAATGGAAGCGAGTGAGTTAGCTGTATGGAATGTCTTTTTATATTTTACCTTGTAACTATAAATCAGTATATTATTTTTAAGTTTGTAATATTCACTCAACTTATATACATTTCAAATTATGTAGAATAGTTTTGACCCTGTGAATCAGATCTTTGCAGTGAATTATTGCCAACATCCATCGTCGCAAATCAAATTCAACTTTTGTTTATTTGACCATAAAAAAGAAAACCAGTATTTGCAAAATATATCACTACAGAAAATTGTTTCTACTGTATTATTTTATTGAGTAAAAAATTGCACACTTCTGAACACAATGCACCGATGTTTAGAAAAAAAGTTTTAATATAAGATGCATAAATTGAATCTTAACGATAATTAATAAAAGTAAAGTCTCATCTATACATATTTTAACATAGACAAATATACAACGAGAACAATGTATAACCATATAAGACACATCATGTCTAAATTCTTTTATTTTCGCCCACTTAAGATAACAAATTGGCGAGTCTGTATAACAACATGCTTTATGTGCGTGAGGCATTTAACTTCGTAATGAAATAACTTAAATATTTCGAATGGAAATTGAAAGACTAGAGTTGAGAACAAAAGTGTTAAAGATAATATTTATTGTTTGCAACATTGACATAATGCGCATAAAAATATTTTAAAGAAGCTAAATGATCGTGCGATACTACATTTTAGCTGTTGTGTTTGTATTAAAGTCATACAGATCATTTTAAAGCATATGATCCTCGATTATAGCTCACGTTAAGTTATAGTGACACAAAAGAAAAATAACTAAACTTGTTACATAAGGAAATAAAACCCATTTTTTACATGAGAGAAACCTGGCTATGTTTTGTTTTTCGAAAAGCAAATAACTTTTGAAATATTTAAAACAGTGCGCACGTTAGACTTCGTGCTATTTCTCTTACATTCAATATATGTATTTGATGTTATTTTCATAACTATTATAGATAAAGACAATAGTAGTTCAATTAGCTTAAATATCCCCTTAATCCTTAGTTATAGGACATAGCTGTATTTGACATATAAGTCTCTGGCGAAATTCCTTCGGCCAAAAACCGGTGTTGCGTAATAATCACTCGGGCGTAATATTACTACGTTTGTACATGTTTTTTAAAACTTGCCTGTGATTTTGTTAACTAACAAAGCGCTTTGAAAATTGGTATAAATCTCAAGCATAGAGCAGTTATTTCGGTGCATGTATTTGAATATTCTGACAGTATATATTTTCTTCAAAATATATGCGTGAAATTTAGTTAAATCGCCAAATTTTGCATCTTTCATAGGACATTTTAAAAAAACCTGCAAGGTTGGAAAGGAATTAAATTCATGATAATAAATGCTTTTAAAACTTGTCAGGTGTGTTAAACTTTGTTTCTTCTCCACTGTTTTCTTCTCCACTGTTTTATTTCTAAATGGGCTAGAACTAATCTTAAGCTGTAGTTGAAAATGGCCAATATGTCAAATTACCCGAAAATTTTGACCGAAGGGACTACAACAAATGTAAAACATGTCATTCATAACCATACACATTTATTCTAAAAAATAAAGGTCCAATATTCACAATTCAGTGATTGGTTGTAATCAACATTTGCCATAAATATAAATAACACGATTTAAAGCGGCTTGTATCCCTCGGCCGTTTTTTCAAAATGGCGGACAAATCCTGTTGAAATGTGATCTATGTACCTTCTTTTAACTAATTATGTACGCATGCGTCATTATATTACATTAACTTTGAAATCAAACTGTTACAAAACGTTTTCTCAACTCAACAAATCATTTAGACAAAAATGACAATTCAAATTAACCATAGAACTCCACTTGTGCATTTAAAAGCTGCAATTTTGCCAATTGATGATCACAAAACTATGGTGTCTACATAGTTAGTGCTATTTCGTTAATTTGTTTGTGTGTCACAGGGTGAGAAAAATGTGCAGCTTGACCGGGACTTGAACCCAGGACCTTCGGAATATCATATCGCAGCTCGACTGACAGCTATCCGGCCACTTACACATCTTCTCCCCTAATTTGTGAACACTTCTGAACCGTGACACTATCCTGTTATATTGAAATTCATCCTTGAATTTCACAGAGTTACAGAGCAATGTAAATTAAACTCTTTAACAGTCACCTCTCTTATCCAGTGACAGTCCTCTGTTGGTCACCAAATGTCACAGGGTGAGAAAAATGTGCAGCCAGACTGGGACGCGAACCCGAAACCCTCAGAATACCGTACCGCAGCTCACCAACTGAGCTATCCGGCCGCTTACACTATATCCCCCCTAAAAAGTTAACATTTCTGAACAGCGACATGTGGTTGTTTCAAGTAGCTAAGATAGAATGAGAAACATATATTTTTTATTTTGTTACACTTTTTTTTACCTTTTTAAGTATTTTGTGAATGGGCCCTTCAACCGCAACAACACAAATAAATTAAATGAGGGAGGTGAGACATTTTTTTTCATATGACATTAAAGAATTCCTTTTAAGTTGCCCCATATTAAGCGTACAATCGCCTTAAATTTGGCGTTTTATCATACTCTCACCTGTGCGTCCCACCAATGCCAATGTATTATATTTATTTTGTTTTGTCGCATTCAAGGGGATGTACAGGAAAAAATGACAAAAAGATGGAAATTAAAGTCAAGAAAGTAACAAAACAAAACAAAACATGGTGCAGCCTGGTGGGGGCACGAACCTAGGACCCTCGGAATACCATATCGCGGCTCTGCCGACTGAGCTATCCGGCCTTTTATACATTTTCTCCCCTAAATTGTAAAGTTCTTAAGCTTGAGATACCTTCCTGCTATATTGAAATTCATCCTCAAATATCAAAGGTTACACAGCAATGTGAATTGAACTCTTAGCTATATCCAGTCACAGCCCCAAGTTTGGCGCCAATGTCACAGGGTGAGAAGAATGTGCAGCCTGACCGGGACTCTAACCCGGGACCCTCGGGTAAGTTCGTACCAAAGCTCTTACCGGCTGAGCTATCCATGGGCTTACACATCTCCCCTGAACCACGACACATAAATATAATATTACATCAAGGACTTGCATTTTTTTAATGTTCAATACCAAATAAAAGGTAATGGGGAAAGGGCTTGTTTATTATAGTGTCATCCCTACTGAAAGGGCCAGCTATTTCTGACTTATGAGACACCTTTTGCATTCATACCATGTACCTCCATAACTCGATCCTGCATGTATGCCAGGCGCCATGCGGACAGAAACGGGTAACCATTCATTTGAACTACCATGCGGCTCACGAAGCGGCCATTTTGGAACGAGTCCCACTTTTAATCAACACTCCCGGCGGGGCTCGAACCTTCAACCTCGCGGTCGAAAGGCATATATCTTAACCTCTTGGTCAATGGTACCAAATACTTGTTCACTCTAAAATAGGTATTATACCCTTTGTTGGTATTTTACAAACCCCTGTGGTATAAAATCCTGGATCCACATCATTCTTTATCCTGGATCCACACCATTCTTTAACATTTAATTCTATAATTCAATAGTTGTTTCTATATATATACAGGAACATATGGTGTTTTCATTCGTCAATATATCTTATACAAGTAAATCAATTTGTATATGATTATATGCATCAAGATTAAAAATGTTCAATGCATATGAAAAGTTAATAATTTTAGTCCAATTCTATTAAATATATTATATTTAGAATTATCACAAGACTTTTATGTCCTACCAATTGGTAATATTGTAACAGGGTGAGAAAAATGTGCAGCCTGACCAGGACTCAATCCCGGGACATACCTTACTACAGCTCTACCAACTGAGCTATTAAGCTGCTTAGACATCAACCCTCAAATGTCTATGGGTAATACAGAGCTATGTGAATTGAACTCTGAGCTATATGCAGTCAAGGCAACACATTGGGCGCCAATTATAACAGGGTGAGAAAAATGTGCAGCCAGACCGGGATTTGGACCCGGGATCCTCAAAGAACCATACCGTGGCTCGATCGACTGAGCTATTTGGTCACTTACACATTTTCTCCCCTAAACAGTGAACAGTTATGAACCATGACATAATTAAATACAAATACTATCTATTTAAAACCTTTAAGAAAAGTTCTATTATCAATGAATAAATGCAAATTTAAGTAAATGGAAATCTTATCCAAGGGAGGTGATCTGTTGTTGAGTTGTAATATCTTGATCTTGTGATCCAAGGATCATGAGATACTAAGATCCCATCTTCACCATGATAAAATTTGTCAACAATCTTACATATGGGATCAAAATCCCAAGTACAGGATTGCTAGGACCAGGGCTGCCTCTGAAACTAGGCAAACTAGGCAACTACTGTATATTCATGCTATCTCACTCTTACACTTTATCTAGATCTTTTCTCTTAAAATAATGATATAAGTGACAAATAATGTGTTTTACTCTATTATCATATAACAAAATATTTTTCAAGGAAGTTGTGACTGTTATAAATGAAATATATTTAACTAACAAAACTTAGATTATTATCAATTCAAAGTCATTAAAATTAATAATGTCTTATGAAGAAACACAATTACACTAGAATTAAAAAATCATTTTAAACAGTTCTCTCTTAATATATGTTTTGCTGATGTTTTGTTATTTACCAAGTTATCTAAATAAATAAATTTATTCATTCATATGCGGGTTTTCTTTTCTGATTTAAAGTCCAATGAATGGTTCAGTTTATTTTTTAAATCCTTTAGCCACAGGCAAGCATAATGTGTCTGACTGATTAGTCGCCGGTTTCTTTAGTCGCCGGTAGAAACCGGCGACTATGTTTGTAACAGTTTAATATTATACCTATGGTAGGAGAAGGCATTAAAATCTGAAAATAAAAGCATATCAATTATTGAACAATTAAAGACTACAATTGTTTTCAGTAATCTCAAAAATTCAAACATAAAATAATGTTGCTCAATGAAATGAAATATTCAAATATTGACATCGTAAAAAGCAACATTACAATTTTTATAAAATGAATTAATGACGTATCCCTATGGATAAGTCATTGAATTTAGGGATGTTTTTCCTTTTTTTCAAAGTGTCAAGCGTTGCTTTTTTATGATAAATAAATCATGCATGATATTTGAAATGACACTTCTAAATTATCTGGTTGTTTGTATGCTATGAGACCTATTCTATTTTTTTTTTTATCTTATTTATAGTTAATAAACAGCTTCTCCCAGAATCACGTGACTACGTTGTATGTTATTGTTATAAAATCTATTAATAGTAACAAATGGCTAATAAGACAGACATACAGGTAACTTGTGAATGGTTGGCAGCTGACAAAAGTGCAAATCAAAGTAATTTTGTATGAAAACCCTCAGTATGACTGTAGGGGGCCGGAATCGTATTGGATACACAGAGAAAACTAATAAACTATCTTTGTGTTGATAGTTTATCGCACTGAAAGGCAATTAAACGTATGTAACGACATGAATATTGATTTCAGCTAAATAATATATTTTTTCGATAGTGCATAAGAATATTTTTTATGCAGACACCACTTTTACTGTAGAATTGCATTGTTTTATGCAATAATTAAGCATATATATATTTTCATAGACACTTTGCAAATATTCGATGATCGGTAATAATGTGTCGGTAATGATTCTGAAGTAAACCATACAGAGTTCAAATGTATGGTACAACGGTATATGTATAAGTAGAATTATAATCATATCGCTTGCTTTAAATGCCTCTCGATGACAAGGTGTTAGATTTATAGTTACTGTAGGTTCGATAAAGTGATTTTTTATGTTTTCTTTTATAATACTTTAGTATTTTGCAAAACTTGACCATTTGTCAAAATTATGAAATAAAAAAGTGCTAGAAATGAAACACACCATTTATCAACTGGTGTTTCATTAAGTTGAAAGATATAATAAAAATCAATTTATGAAAACTACACACAGGATTTGTCCAAGATTCGAACGTGCGCCTACTACATATGTAGGTTACAACTTCGTCATACTTACCACTAGGCCATCGAGCAATATAAATTGATATAATTATACATGTAATTATACTTACAAAAAAATCGTTAACATTAATCAAAATAAGTTATGTAAGCTAACGAAACAGCTCCCGAAAATTATTGAGTCTCGGGTAAATATTGCCAAACAATACTTGCTTATTTAATAATGATAACAGTTTCTTGACAAAATTGCTAAGCAAGTTTGCTTCAAATATGATGTTTAATTATAACATAACATAGATCTAAATTTATTGCATAAAACTCTTTTACAAAGTTTATAGCAAGAAAGATATAATTGTGGCAAGTACATGAAAACGTGTTTATGAATAACATTACTCAACTTGTTCCTCTTTTCTTTATACTCGAACCATTAAACTGATATTTTCTTTTATTTATGATAATACAATCATATTTCTATCCGGCGACTTGATGCTTTAGCATCAAAATCTCTACTTGTCAATACTTGTACTCAGGATTGTACTCAACTATTTTCTTATCAATCAACCAATTTAGATATTTTCATTGGAAATATGACTCTCATCACCTACAGGTAAGTTGATTTATTTTCAATTAAGTATTTTATTGGTGTTGGTTGATCAGTTTTCAAGCATCATGGCTTTGATTTGGCATAAATAGTATTTTAATTTCCCCTGAAAGCACAAATATTACTATATTTAGAGCTCGGAAGATCTTTATGATGAAATCTTAAATGATAACCTAGGTTTAAATGCATTAATATAAAAATCCTAGCCGCAACAACTAGAAAACCAAGTTTAAGGTATATAAAGCCAGTCAAAAAATAATATTTCTAATTCCTGGATCTCCATCTATTTGATGAACTTCTTTAAATGGTATTTTTTTCATTTTATTCTATTCAATTTATAAAAAGATATATTTTTATGTTTATATACAGCTAGAATAGTCTGTAATGACTAAGATAGACAGATAAGAACAAACAATTTAGTAAACATTTGTTACATCCCTTAAAAAGAAGAAAAAACTGAAACCCAAAAGAAATTGCCACGAACGGCAAATTTATAAACATTTGTCTTATTCTGGCAGATAAACCAAATAAAATATTTTGAATCTTGAATCTACATGATCTATGTTGAAATATCTTTTCAAACTTTTATTTCCATCTTAGATTTACATCAAGTTAACAACATAAGCATCGTTTTATAATAATTACAGTGAATAATGGCGACATATTAACAAGTGCTATGTAAATAGAGAATGACAAACATATCCAAATCATACATGTATTATTACAAATAAACATACATATAGCAAATAGACATATTTTTCAAGTAAACAATCAATCCAGGTATATCAATGTTACAAGTTTTTAGATATAATTTCGATAGAAATACTAAGTTTATTTAGTAAACTTTTATTTTCACTTCTAAACAATTCTTCAAATTTGAAAAAATTGGGATTAACATAAAAATACCGTTTTAAATACTTTTTTCTGTCCTAAAAAAAACGTTTGACATTTGAACAAATAATGAGATTCCTTACCTACATCATCATTACAAAAGAAACATTTTCTTTCAGAAGAAGGTATACCCTATCTGAATTGAAGGTTTTGTTTGTTTTTATAAAATGCTGCAGGCTCAGTTTGATCAGGCCAATTAAAAGGTAGTGGTGATAATTATGGGTCAAAAATTAATAAAATGTTTAAATGATATAATTTTCAAAGGATTATTTTGATATTATTTACTTTTCATAATGGGTCATTATCAATGAATGTTTCTTTGATTCCCATGCCCTTGCATGTTATATTTAATAGATTAATGACATGGCAGCTAGATAGCTCAGTCAGTAAAGCCCACATACATGTATAATATTCTGAGGATCCCAGATTCGATTCCGGTCAAACGGCATATTTTTCTTACCTCGTGATATTTGGTGCAAAATGCGACATATATATATGGTTCTATATATATATATAGCTTATGAGAAGTATACTTTCATGAAATTGAATGTGTCTGAAGATGGTGTACTTGTCCATGGTTTATTTATGGATGCCAGTGCCTGGGATATGGAGACAATGAAGATAATTGATGCGTTACCGGGAGAGATGAGTGCAGAGCTTCCAATGTTGCATATGGAACCGGATATGGATATTGAACCTGATCCAGCCGACTATATGGCACCGTTATACAAAACATCTGCTCGTGCTGGTACATTATCTACGACAGGTACATTGCATAACTTTTTTATTTTTAGAAATTTAAATTTATATTTTGTGGGTGATACGTATAACTGGGAACATGCAGTTTTCTTACCTTATAAGATGTTATTTGGAACTCGGCAAATGTGGGTTTTCCCCAGATAATCCGTAGGTACAAACAGACCTGAACCATAGTAGCTATCACATTAGATAAGTCAACCTGTTGCGCTTATTTTCGAAGCTGTAACTGTAAATATTTGTTTGTTCCCACGTATTAGCTGGGAAGAACCCATATTTTCTTAATTTTCGTGGGTAGTTGTGTAAAAAAATGTTTAAAATTTCATATGATCATTTGTTTAATTGACACATTGAAATCTAAGACTCCTTACGATAATGATGAATTGTTTCAAATATAAAGATATTATAAAAATAATACTATAACCACAGCAAGTTAGAGTTCCGCCGATTTTACCGTTAAGAAATAAATATTTTGAGATTAGCTAATTTTACTGATAAAAAAGAACAATTGTTAAATTCAACTTGGTTCTGTGACAAATATTCTCTGAAAATTGAAATAAACTATATTTTATGTGCAACAGTTTTACTAGAAATTGAAACAGACTATAAGATATATATATATAGATAAGTGTATATAGTTTGGATATTTCTGTACATTAAGATTTATTTATACATGTTATATTTCTTTTTTTTCTTTTACCTGAATGTGAATAATTGACAGATATTTGTGTGTTTGAAAAGTGTGCTTTATTGAAAGATATCCAAAGAATTAAATAGAAATATTGGTCCAAATATGTGCTGAATTAAGCAACAGATGAGAAAATAATAGTTCTCTGCAAAATATTGTTATTCTCTTTACAAGAATATGTATAGGATATCGACCGAGTACGAGGTCTTTCTGTTTAGGAAAGACCTGGTCACGAATTTCATGTGACACCGAGAGCGCTACGCGCGGTGTTTCATGAAATTCGTGACCAGGTCTTTCCTTAACAGAAAGATCGATGTACGAGGCCGATATCCAACTTACACACCGTAAAACTATATTGGCTGGAGCAATCATTTGATGTAATGCACAAATATTATTATTAACACAGCGCATATACGGGTAAGCTTTTATCAATGTTCTGCTTAAATACAATACATATTTTGCATTTAACTTTGCTTTTCCCTTTAAAATAATAATAAAAAAAGCTAAATGTGCAGTATGCCATAACTTGGACCTTGAATGTTTTTACCTTTCTTAATTTTATTACTGTTTTCTCAATATTGATTTTCTAGAAATATTTTGGCTCATCTGGAGGTGTGCAGCTTTCAGACGATGAATTTTGGTAGCAAACAATTCAACAATTAAACTTTTTCACGTTTTTAAACGGGAAGGGGGGACTGCCCGACACTTCCAAAGATATGAGGGGGGGGGGGGCAAATGACAGCCACTGCAAAGAGGGGGGCCCTTCCGAGGTGGCAACTGTCCGCCGGGTAATGTCCGAATATCCAGCAGACCACGAAATACTTACATATGTATATTGTTGGCAAGTGTGAGATACATGAACCGAAACTATATTTTATATAGCAGATTATATAGTGTTCTAGAATAAAATATGACTGTTCATCATAACATTTTTAATACTAAATCACTAATAACTTTATTGACATTATTTTTTCAAGAATGTTTTAATGATATCCGAATAATACATTTCTATCGTTTCTATCGATATTTGAAATAATAATAGAAGATGTGCCCATTGTAGACCAATCCACATTAAGTACTTGTACATGCATGTCACTATAAGCAAGGTTTGGATTCTATCAATACAAATTTCCTTTAACGTTGTTGTGTAGCATTCTTTGAAACTAAACCCTGGATTTGAAAGTTTTCAGGGGAAATCAGTTTTGATTTTTCTCCGGTTTAATAGAAAAACAGGATAAAGCCTAACTCAAAGAAAGAGGGCGGGGGTTAACGGGGATCTAACAATCTGATTGATACCGCGTTCGGGAATGCTACCAGAGACTTTTCAATTAACTATACATGGGTAGCTGCGGTTTCTAATGCAAAGCGTATATGAATTGGTGTAAAGTTGTGAAATGGACATATTTTTGGTATATTTTTTCGATATGAATTTTTGGTACTATTTTATGTACTGTGAATTATCTAGAACGTTAAAATTGTTATGGATTAGGTGATTTAAAATCGTAATAAGTATGCTTTGATTACTGCTATAGTTTCATATGAATGAACTTGAAGCGTCCGTTTTTTATATTGTGAACTTAATGACAGAAGAACCAGTTAGATACGCGATTCAATAAATGTTAAATGTGTCCTAACTTTGATATGCTATATCCATTATTTTTATTCAAAGATTTAATATAGGGATGCTGGAATAATTGCTAAGTGCATTCAATAAACATCATCGTGTTTTAAAAATGTATCCCGAATTTGTAAGACAAGAACATTATGACAATCATTTACATTTGAATTCATTTTTTTTATTGCGTTTCATGTTTTCTTTGTCTGCGCATAGGCAGGTCTATTTTTCACGTGTTTTTCATGACCGGGTCTGTCTAACTAGAACAGACCTGTGCACGTGCAAAAGATAGACCTCATAACGGACTTTCTTTTGTTTAAACAGGTCTATCCGAAAAATATAGACCTGTCACAAACAATAGAGGAGGTGTGTAAAATTGGAACAAGGACTACACCCAAATACTAGAGAGTACATTGTGATTTTTTAAAAAAAATAGCATTTGTACATATTTGATGTTTATAGACAAGGAAATTGAAGAAATTCCCTAAATATTTTTCATGCTTTGTTCATATTTATTGAAGACAATGTTGATGAATTTGCTGTGATAATTTAATCTTTATATTATTGCATGAAGAATAATATGACCGTTATTAAGATTAATAATGTGTCCGCCTGGGCTCCTTGCCACCGGTTCTTGTTGGGGTTGCGTTCGTTGAACGCCGCCTTGCTTATCATATTTTGAGCAGTCATGTCATTTATGATCTAATATTCTAAAGTATTAAACCTTAGTATAAACATCCAGTGTGATAAATTTACGTGAAGTGAAAACTGTATTTTACAGTCTGTGATAACATATTAATTAAAGTATTTTTTGAAAATACTTAAGTTTATATTCTGAAAAGAATTACGATTTAAAAAATGTACATAATATATACTTATTGTTGTTTTTTATTTTGTTGCTGTTTTTTAAAGTAATTACTGAAGTTACATTACACTATTTTGATCTTTACTCCAAACTTTGAAAATATCGGTAATCAATATTTCAAATTTTAGCTGATTCGATAATTTTTTTTCAAGACTGCTACCTAAATATATGGTTCGACTTACTGCTGATTTTTCAGGTAGTTGGGTGTAGGGGGGGGGGGGGTTCTTTAAACAAAGGCATTTATTTGAACTTTTTTGTTGTTGTTATAAGCTCGAGAGCAAATAATTTCTGGATATGACACATAGCTTAATATTTTTAAAGACCTGTTTGGTAGCAAATTCTATTGTGTGCTTCATAAACATCCTTGTTCTCTTATGGCCTGCACATGTTTAAATAATCATTGTACAATTAGGAAACAAATATATGAATAAATTTACACAAAAGTTGTTACTATTTAATATGCAATCAAACTCTTTCTATATCTTTTCTGAAATCTTCGACTTAAAATACCATATTAGATCTAAGTCCCAGTTGAAATAGAGGAAAAGATATGTACGAGGGGTTATCCAAAAATTCGTGGACTTTTTAAATATCTATTGAACGTCAACGTGTATTGTAATGAAATTTTATCAGCATACCTTGTAGAATAGTATCAACACTTTTTGAAAGGAACAATTAACTGCAACAATAAACAATGATTTTACATTGCTTTTAAATAAGCACATACACGGCATCCGGCGCACGGTAGAAAAGCGCAGTAAGTCATCGCTCAATAAAATCACTAATGCGTTATAAGTCTGGATTACCTGCCCTTTTCTCTCCGTTCTTTTTTAGTACGACGGGAACCAGACTATATAATGACATCCGAACGATAAGCAATGATTTTATCAGGCGATAAAATCACTGATTTGGAAATATTATTTCGATTCTAACACGACATCAACATATAAATGTTGAGGTAGCCGATATTTAGCTAAATTGCAAATGATTTGTTTCCAGACTTATTTTTTAAACGCGTCGCATTTTAGTGGTTACGTCACATAAATTATGGTTACGTCACATGTCTAAATATAGAACGCAAACAGTGATTTTATTGCATACTTAATTCTTGTATGTTCAATAGTGAAAACGCGGGTTTAGTTAGAATTTTATTATGTAGATCTAGTTAAGCAGGCCATTGAAGTGATTGTACAGTTTGACTGAATGAATACCCTTGAAAAACAAAACAAGCACATATTTTATTGGATATATTTTACTTGATTAGGTAGGATATAATAACATGTGAATGTATTGTCTTTGTTACATCTGAATATAAAAATGAAACAATATACATACGTTTTAACTGTTATATGTACAAAAATACAATTCATATGAGATTACCATATTCATAATACATTAAAGCTAACTGAAGATCTAAAAAATATATTGAATATAGAAACAAAAGTAGGACATTAGTTTGTCTAACATGTCAAGTGAAGTATGGGGAAAATTTTTACAGACGACACACAATGAATTGGACATGATATCGATTTAAAAGATTTGTTTTCAGTGATATGTACAATACAATACGAAGAAAAGAGCAATACAATACGAAAAAAAGAGAAAAAAGAGGTGTAGACAAAAAAAAACAAAAACAAAACAAAAAAAAAAACTGCTCAAATCGTATCTATTGCGTGACACATGTTGTATAGGTTTTATTGTATCTCAAATTTCTTGACTTAAAAAAATGTTTGTCCAATAATAAGATATGTGCTTAAAAATAATTGTGCACCTAAGAAATATTTAAAGTATTAATGAGGTACGATTGCTTTAACCAATCAAAACTGTTGTTACAAGTCTCGAAAATGTCCCATCATGCAAATTATAGTCTATGTAAAATTGTCTTTAAACCATAAATATTTCTTTTACATAAACTGTAACATATTTTTAGAGGTAGATACAGTTTTTTCCATTTAAATACATGTAATTATTAGCTCATAATCATTTTTAGAACAATTATTTTTAACTACATTTTTATTTTTTGAGAGGATAAATATATTTTGTCTCTTTTAAATAATTTCTACCTGATAAAAATATATTTTTAGAACACAATTATTTTTGAGTACATATTTTGCTCTTTTATTGCACAAATATCTTTTTAAGTCAACAAACTTTTTTGGCATAGAATAATGCTACGTTTATCACGCCACGACTGGTAAAATAATTTGCACAACCTCCACTGTGTCTTATGACGGTAACACATTGTTAAGAAAAACAATTTTCTTTAATATGTAATTAAAAAAATTCTTCAATTTCTTCATAAAAAGAAAATGAATCATGAAAAAATATGAAAAAAAAACCACCCCCAACTTGCATGTTAATTTGATCAGAAGGGAAATAAAAATCCAAATCTTCACTAGATATTTAAAATACACGCCTCAGACAAAACGAAATCAGAGAAATTAGAATATGTGTACCGAAACAAAAACCTAACATTTAATGTACAAATAAAGCATGTCTGCAGTAAATTACAAAAAATGCAGGAGTATTTGTAACAAACTTGAATTTGAAAAAAGATTAAATTACAGAAGTGAGTTGCAAAGATCATATTTTGTAAACCATTTAAAGACGCCATCTCAACAACTACACTGTCTAAAATTAGAATGGTTCACTTTTGAATTTACATACACGTGTCATTTTTTATTTAGATATAAACGAGGATTGACTCCTCATAACTGTAATCAGGCTAAACACAATGACTGTAATCAGAGTAAACACTATGACTGTAATGAAGCTAAACATTGTGACTACAATCAGGCTAGACACAAATACTGTAATCAGGCTAAACACAATGACTGTAATCAGGCTAAACACTATGACTGTAATCAGGCTTAATACATTGACTTTAATCAGGCTTATCGCAATGACTGTTATCAGACTGAACACAATGACTGAAATCAGGCTACAAACTATGCGTGCAATCAGGCTTAACACCATGCCTGCAATTAGACTTAACACTTTGACTTAATAACAATAAAATATTACTTTTCGTAGCCTTATTTTTTCTGAGATATTATTTTAAAAGTAATATGCAAGAACAAAAATCTGACACCGGTTGTTGTTACAAACATAAAAATATCTAGCTTTAAGATTCTCATAAAATATCCTTGTTCGTGAAATGTCTTTAGTTTTCTTTATGTTCTATATCATTTAGTATAGCAGGCAATTAAAAATATTGTACAGATTGCCTGAATACCCAAGAAAAACAAAACAAATATGTATTTGATTGGATATATATGATTAGGAAGTATATAATAACATATGTATTTTCTTTGATAAATCTGTATATAAAATTGAAACAATATACATTATAATCAACTGTTACATGTACAAAAATACCAACCACTTGTGATAACCATTATCATAATTACATTGCGGCTAACTGAAGATCTACAAATTATTTTGGATATAGAACAAAATATGACATTTATGAATAAGTCTGCTTACTTGTCGTTTTTAATCTGCATTACATTTGATCTATATCCTTAGTAAAAATTTATGCACGTAATGTGCATTCCGTACTTTCGTGCTTTAGTCACCTGCATAATTCATGATAAAATCCGAAACGCGTGGATGTGATAAAATTAATGCACGAAGAAGACACAAAATGACATAAAAGATATCAGTAATCTGTACAATAAGAGTACAAGGTATATTTGCACTCATGTCTAGACTTGCGACTCGACTAAAAGAAACTCTGAAGCTCTCCAAATACGTCCACATATAGCTCAGATTGATCTTGAAAAATCAAAAATTTAAATATTTAAAGGTCTGTACAAAAAAGAAAAATGTGTCTTGAAAAAATTGGTACATTAATTTGCAGCAGCCACAACTGGGTCTTATTACGGTAACACGTCGCTAAAAAACATTTTTTTTTTCAAACAAAAAGAGAAATCTTCGGAAACCCAACTTGTATGGTAACATTGTTGGGTGTGGCAAATATTGTTTTTTAAGGGAAATCGCAATCAAGTTGCTCGTAATCTTCACAACTTCCACTATAAGACCCTTTAAACATTCTTTTTAAGTATTCACATTGGTCGAAACTTTCTTTCAAAGTTAATGGCTTAATATACCATGTCTCATCAGCAGAGTCAAAATTCTCGATAATCATCCCAAGATCATTTTCACTTTCATTGCCACTTGTACAAGTGATATCATACTGGAACTCTTTAACATTCAACTGCTCTTCGTAACTAGCAAGATATTTTTTCAACAACTCTTTGTAATAGACATCAGTACCATCGTCGGGAAAGGATTTATTTTCAAACCAAAGCCTAGCAAAAATTATAGAAACTGTCCCAGTTATAAAAGTAATCAGTGTTTTAACACTGCCGGAGACATCCGTCTCACGACTAAATGTTGAAAGAAATATCAGTATCATAGACAGAATAAAGGCGACACTGATGATTTCTTTACATTTTATCAATAGAAGTGATTTTGTAGACCCTGGTGTCAAATGACCTGGCAGAGAGGCAACTTTGTCGATAAATTCCTTATGTACATGTCTAATGTATATATTTTCTAGAACACTAAAATGTTCAAACACTGCTATTCCTTTGAGCACTAGTCGGACACTTTCATCTTCATCACAAAAAAGAAATCTACCCGCGGGGTGATCCTTATCTCCTTGTAAGAAAAAAGATTGACCTGTTTCATAATTTTGTGTTTCCTTGCTTAGCTCTCTTATAGTTTTGAAAACCTGTCTCGTAAACTTTTCCATTTTGTCTTTCACATCATTGATGGAATCGTTAACGAACTTGATAAAGATCAGTAAAAGTACGGCAAAGTAAAATACGTCGTCATAATTCAGAAACAAACCAAGAATTGTGCAAAAGAGACACTCAACATAGAACTCAATACCAATTACAAAAAGATAAACTATTCCAACGGTATTTGCTATTAAATATGCTAAAAAGATCAGAAAAGATTTCCAACTTTTGCTGCTTGTGAATACATTTGATATAACAAGAAATAAAAACTGTATCAAAGGGAAACAACCTGTGGTCATTTTAATGCATCGTATAAATAAAGGAATTGTTGGTCCGGTAGATGTGCTCTCTTTTGTTAACGTAACACGAAGGTTGTGTTTAACTATGTTTGTCAAATAGAAATTTGATCCGTTTAGTTCTTTAAATCGTAAAACCCAGTTTAAAAGACGCCAAACCGGAACAATGATTACCGAATTACCAATTAAAATTACAATAAGTAAAATAAAAGCAATTGATGTTATTACGATTCCATTATATTCCAAATCGTTTTCAAAGGAAATGACAAGGAGTGGCAGAACGAAAACATTAATTACAAAAGCGATAATAATGTCGTTTTCACTCCATACTATTCCTGGACAACAACCTCCTAATTTACATGGCTTTAATTTATCCTTCACAAAAATATAAAGAAATTGAAAAATACCAGACGACGGGAAAACTTCTGATTGGAGTAAACTTGCATTCGATGAACCAGATAAACGTGTAGCTTTAATAGTTATTGTAATTTTGCCAGTTTCACCTAGATCAGTGACGGAAAGATCTAGTAACTTCATCCGAAATTCTTCAAGCATTGTCTGCCTCTCAAGCGATACTTTTTTCCAGTTATCTGAATATCTACTAGTATTTCCTGAATTTGCGATTAAAACATTCATGTCAAAAACCAAATTATGTAATTTGAATATATGACACACACTTTCTCTATACATATCGTCGGGAATCCAAGAAATACTCTGTGCAACCGCAATAAACGCTAATATTCCAATTATCCATGTCCGGATCTTACGCCATGGTTCGTGTTCTAGTACTTCGCAAATGATATGGTTACCTTCATTTGACAGTTCGCAGCAGGAACCACCAGACTCGCTTGTCCCGTTGCAAATGCGCATTGTTTTATCATCTTCTTCGTCGTCGTCGTTTGAATTCAAATCGGACGCAAGGGTTAGTAGCTCACGTTTAAGAAGAATGTCTGCAGCCACGGGAGTAATATTTGCCAAACAATCTCCTGGTTCTAGGTCAATTACCAGATGTACCTTTGCAATACCAAACGACAATGTTCCGAGTGACTTCTCAGTGAAATTATCAGGCAAAAGAAGTAGATGTTTTCCAGAATCAGATGTTGTTAGAAACCAATCCAAAGAAGATGGCAACGGGCTATTCTGCAAAGACACATTCCATTTGATCTCAATGTCCAGTTCTATGAGCCGGTTGTTGTCTTTGATCTTCTCTCCAAGTGAAATATACGTTTTATGTAAAGCTGGTTTAATTGTGCAATTAGACGTATCTTGATTATTTTTATTGTTTAAAGCTATTGTATCTTCTGTTAATTTCTGACAATCAAGGTTGTTAAAGCATGTTAGAAGTATCCCTATTTGGAATAAAACTGTGCGATTCAATCTTTTCTTCCTTAAAAAGTATTCCATTTTTAAAGCGAAAGCTATGAAAGTAATGTTCGTATATATCTAGCACTCGTATTTAATATAGCTTTTTACATATATATACACCATAGGTGTTCGGCGCGTTGATTGGTCACTACCCCCGGGCCCCTCTCATCCACTCTACCACCCTCCTACCTCTCAAAACCATGTAAAATGTAGCATTTTTTCATTTGAAACATGTTAAATATTTTGTAAATGCTTTTAATTCAATTACTTCAATTACCACAAAAAATAAAAAATTGTTATTACAAATAATAATATAATTTGATCATATTTATATGCGCAATACAAAAAAATATTCATTCATTTCGAATAAACTGCCGTTTAGTCGGGTAATTTTGACAAAAACCCAGCGGTCAGGTCTCTGTCGAGTTACGCTTGCGGTGACTTCGAGGTTACATATCTTCTTATAACTTGAAATGGTTGTAATGACAGCATTATTTCCTTAAAGAGTAATCAATTCCCTACCATTTGGTAGTTATGGAGTTCATATTAAGATGAGTGCTTTACTAAATATATATATATATATATATATATATATCAATTTTTTATTTTTTGTGGGAAATGAAGGTAATTGAATAAAAAGCACATACCAAATATCAAAACATGTTTCAAATGGAAAATGCTAAATTCTATATGGTTTTGAGAGGTAGGAGGGTTGTAGAGTGGGTGAGGGGGGCCCGGGGGTAGTGACCAATCAACGCGCCGAACACTTATGATATATACTGTAAATGATATACATTGTAAACGTTCATAAGAATAGCCAATGCATTTACTACAGACATTAAAACGTAACTAAAAAGAATGTACTTGGTTTGGTCTATATACCAGTATGAATCAGTAAGAACAGGTTTTAACATTGCATGTCAAGGATAAACATCAAATCTGATAACAAACATAAGAAAAGTTTCAAGGACACATTATATTCCGACATAACAAAATCATGATATTTTGATCGTAAACAACTTAGCAAGGTATTTGTTGACTTTAAACTTCCTCTTCCCACGTTGATAAACATTATACGGTTTTATATTACCTCATATTTTATACATATTGTGATTGCAAATGAAAGAACGCATCGTCTTGTATAAAACCATTTTAACTTGAATTTATAGAGGAAACAGCAACATAAGATCATACTTATTGAACTGCTGCGATATTTTTACGCTCCTTAACACCATTTAGTCTTGAGATCCTGTCAATATATTCACTAACCAATAATTCTAATTGGTCATATATTAAAAGGCATTTAATAATATCGACCCGGCAAAAACAAAATTGGTCACCATCCTACCTTTCAGTTATCTGCTTGTGTAGGGAAGTGTTTGGCTCTTTAAGGTCATGTTCAAGAGCATATTACAATAAATCAAGCGTTTTGAAACCTTATTTTATGTCACATTGGTAACTTTTCTTTCCTTTATAGTCATCTTGCATAGTAAAAAAAAAAAAATCATGTCAAACTGACATTATACTAGGCTTCAAAAAGTAAGTAAACAGGAGCGTACATCAGGTCTTTGGGTCGCTATACATTTAGGTGATATCTAAGCGATGAAATGTCATTTAAATATAACAAAATCACCTGTATCTATAGTTATGAAAAAAACATCAAATATTGAATAATAAAAAAGATAAATTTCATGAAGTCTAGCTTGTTCACTATATGAATAGTTAAAAGGTTTATTACTATTAGAAAAAAAACAAACATAGCTTGGTGTCTCTACTGCAATTAAGACGGGTTTTGTTTACATTTTTAACTAGCCTTTTTCTTTGTTTTGTTTTTTTCTTTTGTTTCATCATAACTTAACATGAGATATAATCAAGGAAAATGTCACTTTAAAATGATCTGTATGGTGATAATACAAACACTTTTTACCGTAACAACTAATAAGTTGAAACATTCACCTTAAAATTTATAGAGGTACAGTTTATTTTTGCATTGCAAATATACTATATATATTTTTACTATGTTTTCATTGTTATTATTGTAAGGGCATTACCGTAATAACAAATAAGTTGAAACATTCATTCATAAATTCAGTATTTTAAAGGGACTCACTCCATTGAGTTTTTTGTTTTTGTTTTTTTTGACATGATGGGACTGAAAATATTTTTTCCAGATAAATGTACCATTTGATGTAGGTTTAGACCACTAATCGCTGGAAAAAAATTCAAATGATTGGCTCACTTTTTTGCCAGAATAATTATTCAAATTGTAAAATAATGACCCAAAATAAAAGGGTTTAAACGCTTGTCACTCAAATCGAGCTAGAAAAGCATAAAAATAGGATTTTCAATTTATTTCAAAGTATATGTTTTACCTATCTTTCTGTTTGAAGTGCCCCAGCTTATTCATGTAAGAAATTCAAATGTTATGTGTTCGGCTTAAAAGTGTTCTTAAAATTAGGTAAATAGCCATAGATCGATGTTTTTTTTAAACGGAGCTAAATTATTGAATTCATTCAATTGATATATTTGTATATTTACATTCCAAAATTTTGTCATTTTTAGTAAAAATATTTATCTGGCATTGAATTGTACTAATAGGAAGCAATATAATGCTCACAAGTTTTTAATGTTAGATTCGCATGCCACAGTTATTTTTCCGTTACGTTATTTAAATGAACAAGCAAATATTCCTTTCCACTTTACTATAGTGAAGTCGAAAAAAGAATACAAGTTAAAACAACAACAACAAAAATATTTAAATAAAAAAAAAGCCAAACAAACAAGCACATTTCTGAACTGTTCTTCTATTGAGACTGACAGTTAATGGTAAAATTTTGCTGTATTTTTATTTTCATTAATATATATTCAGTTTTCAGTTTTTATTGAACCAAAGCATATAATACGCAACTGGTTATAACAAAAAAAACGAACAAAAATAATATTCAAAAATCACTAATATCACAATAAAAGAATACAATTATGACTAGGTAGATAAACAAAAAAGGAGATCATATTGTTCATTTCAACTGCTGGATTCAATGCTACGTGTATTTTACATTGTAACAAATTGGAACGGAGAATGAGAAGTATTAATTATCTAAATTTTAACATTTTGTTTTACAAAACAAAGATAATATTAGTAGATCTTTTTATCCCAACAATTCATTAATCTGTCAAGTTTATGTGCCACTCTTGTAAAAATTGATCATGTAGTCTAAGCTTTACAATATTTTTAAAGTGATTAATATTATCTTCTTTTTGTAGATGAAAATATTCTGACATGCCAAAAGTGTTTCTTTCACAAAATTTATCCCTTAAAATTAACAATATTCCTTGAGGACAAAGACAACATTGTTTTATAAAGAAGTTTATATATCTTATTTTCCTTAACATTTATAACTTTACTCCAGAAACACAAAACTCTTGCTTTCACTTGTAAGACTAATGGAAATATGCCTTACTCACCATAAACCAAACAATATGTGTAGAAGCTTTTCAACTCAAAATAAACTTACAAAAATACAATTGAAATTTTTCTAATTTTTGAACTTGTTCGAATACCAAAGCTGCACTTCTATAAAGAAAAGGATAGATACAACCATATAATTAAATAAATGTAGTTGCAAAGAATATGGTAGACAAAATTTACTGGACTTTTGGATCACAGAAAACAATGCTCTTATAGCATTATCAACAAGATTTTTTATTCAAAAATTTACCATTATAATTAAAAAGTATCCCAAGGTAAGTAAATTATCTACTTAATCAAGCTTTTTACCATTGTACTTAAAATCAAAATCATCCTTAGGTTTTGACTTACTAAAAAACACTATTTTAGTCTAAGCTTAATTTACAACAAGATTCCATATATTACTGTGTAACATTAATCACTCATATAGCATTTAAGGTATTTTGCAAATCAGTTTTGCTTTCTGCTTATAGTACAGTTTCATCATCATATAACAAAAGAAACAAATTAACATAAACATCAATGACATCTTCACTAAAACATTCACAAGTTGCGTAAGATACATTGACTATTCCTGTGTATTTGTTAGATAGAAATTCTGACAAATCGTTCAAAAAGTTAGAAAACAAAATTGGTGAAAGATTTTTACCTTGACGTAAACCTGTAAAACTTCTAAAGAAACTAGTCAACTCACAGTTTTCATATGTCATATGTCACAAATCTGTTATAAAAGTAGTTAAAATAAAGGGTAACTACTCTTATGATATCAGTATCAGAAACGAACACCGATTAATGTTTTTCTTGATGGCCAATAAACCAATATGACGTCAACTCGGTGTTATGTATCCATGTTTATATCAATTACAGAACAAGAAAAGCATCGATGCAACGCATCAAAGGGCGTCCAAGCAAGAAATGCAGAAAGTGAAGATGAACTATAGTAGACATCTGATAACCAGATATTCCTAAAACTTTTTAAATGGTTAATTGGTTTTTACCAGAATTGTATATAATTTATGAATGGGCAAACGAAAGACATTGCTCATCATGAACTTTGGTAGGCATGCTAGAGATTAGAATATTAATTTTTTTTCCACATGAACTTGAAATTCTATCAATATCAACGATAATATCCAAAATATACCCCCTATATGGTATAAGTTTATTTATACTATATAGGGGGTATTATTGGATATTATCATTAATATTGGTTATTTGATAGAATTTCAAGTTCATGTGGTATTTTCTTTGGAACAAACAAATTAGTAGTCAAAACGAACAAAGTCTGTTAATTGATTTATTGGGAGGTCAATATACTATTTTAATGAATTACTTCAAAAACCTCGTCTGACCACCTTCACATTCTTATTAATAAACCCAAAATAACTCTTGTAAAATTGCAGACGAAAATTTGTTGTTAAAATGTCACAATATTCGGCAAATCCGCATTCCACACAAACTACCATATAATCGACTGCCTTCAAACAAAATATAGAACAGATTTTATATTATACTACTGCTAGACCTGTTAACTGTCGCACAACGTCAAAATAAAAGCGACATTTAAAGTTATGAACTAGGTCTATTTAAATATTCACGGTTACAATTTTATAAGTGCAATCAGGACCGCAAAAAGAAACTGGAAAGAATCTTCGGAAAAGACAATATTAAAATGATAATACTATGATATAGTAATTCGTAAAAATGGTCTACTTAAATTTTTTTTCAATAGATTTATAAAGAGTGCAATTAATTGTTTAAATATGTTGCATTTCATTTCTTGTAAAATTTCCAGTTCTTTATTTATTACCATTGCGCGACACGAATGACCGCTTCGTTAAACTAAAACTACCTATATAAATAGATTTTCGGACTTTCACAATGTTAAGGTTATCATTTTATTAATAGGTACAGCAATAACTTGCATGATAATCCACTGTGTACTACAAAATGATTAATAAAAACCCCGAAGGGTGCGATTGATTGACGGATAAGACAATTTCATTTGAATATGTTTGCATTGCGAAATTCTCCAGTTCGATATTCATTGTAGATATCGTGACATTTCAATTTGCATAATCAAACACCCTCATACCAATCAGAATTATCGGCTATTATGACCGTCAAAAATGCCCGAGAAGTTGCAATTGCCCTTTCTCATTCCATAAAGGGTGTCGCGCTTCGGCACAGACGCCAATAACTCGATAACTCTTTGCTCTAAATTTTTTATAGGTCTATATGTTTTTGGCGGTAGATCATGCTTTAAAAATTAATGCATTCTTGCAATAGAAATGCAGCCAGACTCAAGAATTTGTTGTGAGCTGGCTTATGACTTCAATCACAGTCTGACTTTAAACTTTAATGACAATCTGCTCAATCTTGATAGGACTTCACCTGACTACACTCTATAATAAGGTTGAAACTTGTTATGATCTGATAGTTTTAGCTTCATATGATTTGTGGTTTCTTGAGGCTTTTTCAGACGTGGGAATACCGGTGAAAATTCAACTCAATTTATTTGAAGCAAATGTTACATCTGAAATAGGTTATTCGAGTGAGACATGGAGATTACCTAATCTACCATGTGTATGATTTTTGGAGACCCAATGTCCATCTTGTGTGTTGAGGTGGGGAGGGGGGGGGGGGGGGAAATTTATGCATGTCTTAAAAAAACTTAAATGTCATTCCATGTTTCAGAAAAGTCCTCATAAAGATTTGTTTCAAATTGTCAATTTATTAAAATGTACTCATATTTTGAGATACCGTAAGTAATGCTAATATTCATTTCCTTCAATTTCATATTGAATGTATTATATTTCATCATATTCATTGATGCACTTGGGGCGATTCATAAAATCACTGTAAATAGTTCGTGATTTTTATTTTCTAAGTTTGTAATATTTATTTATATTTAAGAAGGGGCAATTCTAGCCAAAATACAAAAAGATAACGTAGTAGCTACTTCCCTAACGCTAGCAGATTACAAAGACTGGTATTGATATTATGTGTTAATCAAAGGTGCATCACATTGATTTTAAAGAGCTAGTTTTGATCATTGATAAAAAATTCAAACGATAAAGGGATACTCAGGCAAATTAATGACAAAAATATCAAAATTATCTTTTGTAATCGAAACACGCTGATATGACATTTGTAAAAGTCCCAGCATAAATTTCTGTAAATATTCTATATATTTTGGGTTTGAAGTGCAAATATACCTATATATGTTTAATGAAATTTAGACGCGTTTAACGAAATTTAGACGCCCGTAGAAACACTGAGTAGTTTTAAAACAAGTCATGCGACTTGAACAAACCCTGGAAGTTACAATTACAGATATAGTGGATTTAGTATGATTGAAACAAACATAAATCATTCATTTGGCAGGTTCTTTATAGTTTCCAGGGTTCACTGTGACTAGTAATGTGAAATCTTAACGCTCTAACCTGACCCGCGTGGGTCAGGTTAGGAAACCGCCATTTTTTCTTTATAAGGAGAAAAGTTTTGTTCCTGTGACTTACTAGTGCATTCATTTTGAGAACATTTACAGATAAATGAATGAAAAATTCAAAACGAAGAAATGAAAATTTTGCCTGTGTCTCCCTTTAAAGTGACATAATGCCGATATAAGGGTATATACTGACAGAAGGAAGAAATTAGTTTGTTTATATTTGCCATGATTCATATTTATTTGAATGGCGTCCGCGCCGAAGCGCGGCGCCTCTTATGGAATGAAATCAGATTTTGTGAAAGGGCGACAACAACTTCTCGAGCCTTTTAGTCGGACATAATAAAAGCCGATCATTCCGATCTGTATGAGGATTAAAAATGAAATGTTACGATATATACAATGAATAGCGAACTTGAGAATTTCGCATTGCAAACATTTTCAAATGAAATAACATTTTCCGTCAATAAATCGCGCTCTTCTGGGTATCTTTTATTTATCATTTTGTAGTACACAGTGGGTTATTATGGTATGTTACATGTATCTGAATGAAAGCTGAATAGAATGAGTTGATGACCTAAATATTCCGAAAATCTATTTATAGAGGGATATACTCCTATCGGTAATTCCCGGTCTTTCCCGGGATTTACTAGTGACCGGCGAATAGTACCACACGTTTACTGTCCGGTCTCTCCCGGTTTTGGAGTAGATGTTTGATATCGTTACAGAACGGAACAAATATTTTACAGATAAATAAGCTTTTTTCAAAATGAACGTTTGTCACTTAGTTTGGTTACAATAATTAATTAACACAGATCAACTCTCAAATTTATTGATTATTATTATACATAAACATACAATTCGAAAAAAAACCCAACAACAACAATAACATGTTTTATTTTATCTATATGAGATAAAAACAATAAATATGTACAATAATTGAGAAAAAAGGTACATTTTTATGGTATTAATATGACACTATCAACTTTGAAACATTTTATTTAATGTGTTATTCGTGTTTAGTAAAGGTGCCGAGGAATTATTCAAAGCTACAAATTAGACTTTATGAATTATTCAATTTATTTATAATTTAAAAATGATAAAGAAAAATACAAATGTACATGGATATGGTTTAAGAATAAACAATATTATATATTGAAAGATTAACCATAATTTACTGACTTTTTCCAGTTAAGTTTTGACTTATAATCGTCGGTCAATCAATTTGACAATTGAAATCTTAAAATAGTAGTAAACGTAAAAACTCAGTATTAAAATAGCACATACAGCACAAAAAAAGAAAAGAAAACAATATTCATCAAATCTGTAATTTTGTTTTATTAAAATAGATATTACAATAATTGTATAATAAACAATTATGCTCAACATGATTAACATGGTAATATAACCAGTGTAATATTGTTAGTAAGTGTGAGAGGGGGTCTTCGCTAATAGCGATAACATAATAAGGGGCAATTACACAATTAAGTGTGGTGTTCATCATGCGTTACACATATGGATTATAAATGATTGTATACATGTATATCCGTTGCTATTAATAACCACGATCATAAATAACAAGTAATATATTAATCTCTAGCATGCCAATCAAAGTTAATAATGAACAATGTCTTTCGTCCGTTCATTCATAAGTGATCTACAATTCTGGTAAAAACCAATTAACCATTGAAACGTTTATAAGATTATCTTGTCATCATATATTTACTAGTTCATCTTCACCTGCTGCATTTCTTGCTTGGACACCCTTTGATGCTTTGCATCAATGCTTTTCTTGTTATTATTGTGTTTTATTACAGTAATTCTGCAAAGGTGCGGTGTCTTGTGTAAAATCTTTTGGTTATATCCTACAGGGAGCTAATTGCTTCTTATGCTCTTTCTTCGATATCTTAATGCAAGACTACTGTATAATTTTTCCCATATAATTATTACATTATAAGAAATGACCACTAACTGTAAAATTGAATACTCGTGCTTAAGATGTGATTTTTCTAGAAGAATGACCTGCCTGAAACATTAAATTGATCATGTTATATAGGGCTGGCCTACCAAAGTTTTCGCAAAAAATAAAATAAAAATAAGAAATCATCCAATCACCTGATGTCCCATTGAATATTACGGGTTTCCTAGCACTTTTTGAAGCCAATCGCAGGCCATGTCACAATACAGTAATACGAGCTTGATGTTTGTTGTTTGATTGGGGTCAAAATGTCTATGTTCAGGTAATCACTTATTTCTCTTATCATTGTGTATAAACGTGTAAACAATACCTCTTGAAAAGTTTAACACTTTTACTGACTTCCCAATTTTGTAATTCTCAAATTTCAAGAAAATAATATAGCTGTTTGTAAAGTTTGATTAAAAAAATGAAGAGAGTTGTACCAAAGTGGTTCAAATTTTGTACAAAACAAAAGTGCTTGCATGTGGTAGGTATTCCACGCACCTTTTCACTTGCCCTCAGTGCGTGCATGTCGCTGAGAAGGCACAGAGCATCGGCAAAATTGCGGCTGACTGCTACTTCGTCAACAACATAAACTGAGGACAAGCTGCCGATGTCCTGACTAAAGCTGATGGGAATGGCCCTACAAAGTAAGCAAAGTCGACGAGGTCGGTGTACTAGCTAGGGTGCGTGAGCCCCTTGTACGAATGACGGCATGTAAGGTAGGCCCTTTGCTTGGCACCAACAGCCCTTTTAAGGCCTACCGCCTTTCATTATTGTCTCAGGTTACTGAGCATTTAGGGTCGTATTGACCGCCGCAAAATGACCTACTTATGGCTCAAAATTCATATCTTTGGCTAACTCTCCGTGGAAATTGCGTGGAGGTAAATTATCACCATTTTGTGCTTTAAAATTAACTCTTTCAGGGCTGACTTGACTGACATGTCCGGGGTTCGTACCCGAAAACGAAAGCTGCTTTTGTGCCTTGGTGGATGGACACTCATTAAACATAGACTACATACACATACATACGTATTCCACGTCAATTTGCAAAGAGGTGCATGTACGAGATCAGGTTCGACAATGTGACGTAATTTCAAATGTTAAATCGGATGATTTTGACTATTTATTTCCTTCTGACATATGGAATGTTAGGCCCTTTAATAAAATTTTATTCTAACGCATGGTAGCCGAGAACCAATATTTAATATCGGAACTAATACCAGAACAAGAAGAGTTTGACAGAGTTTTCAAAGCGTGTTGTCTGTGATTATGTGTGGTTATAATTAACCCCAAATGTCTCTTTAGTATCAAATTAGGTCATAATAATATCTTTTACTGACTCAGTTAAAAAAGAGGATTTACCCACAGAGTCAAAATACACCCATCCATTTAAATTTGATTTCAAACATAAAGAAATAAGAATAGAAAGGCTTGTTTAACAACAAAATATGAACTAATGCTTCTTTATCACTTTATTTCATTTGTTATAAGTCTTGTTGTTCAGTTCATGCAATGGTTACGTGAGTAGTTGGTTTATACTAGTTTAGCAAACTTTCCTTTGGCCACAGGACAGCAAAATCCACAACCCACGCATTCGTAATGTTTTCTACAATCATCATCACTGCCGCAAGACACTACTGAACCTCCATCCATTTGAGGCTTGGCATGTCTGCCGGTGGAAGAATAACATTCGGGGTCTGAAATGATTTAAACAATGCATCATAAACAAATTGAAATACTAAAATATAGGAAACCAAAAACTTCAGATTTGAACTTAGATTTTGCATTTATTCGGGACTTTTTGTCGCTTAATGTAATGTGTTTTAAAATTATTGTCTTGTAACTGTTCAGGAGTTGTTGGTCACATTTATAAACTCTTAAATTACATGTATCTTTACACGACAAATGGCAACATATGTTGAGAGTTCGACTCTGCTATATATTAACTATTATTTCAATGATATCCCATATCCATTAATTGGTACAACACAGATTGTATAAAATGCGATATCAATCCCGTTTGTTTTAATTTAAACACTTGCAATACAGTCACAATACATTTTTTTATATATTGGAAAGACAAAATAAAAACACTTTTACTTACATCTACAGACGAGATTGTTGCAGGGCACGTTTCCATTATTTTCTTCGGTGACTACATTTTTATTCGGACACACACAAACACGCCCGTCTCCACAGTCCTGTAAGTTCATATGTTAAAATGTAGATATACGCATATTAAATTCTCATACATAAAATACCTCTTCTTTTTCACGCTGGGATAGAGAGTGGTTGGACAAGAATGCGATAGAAGGCGTTCATGGTGTTGTGAAATAAAAGACATTTGCAGTATAGATATTCTTTCATGATATAAGACTCACAGGGTATCATAATCTATTATTCGATCACTCCTGCATGCTAGAATAATGTTCAGTCGATAGGAAAGTATAGCCGTGAACTGGAAGGACTGATAAAGTCTTCCCAGCTGAAGCGTATTTTGGCACGAAAAGCCTAATTAATAAAAAATAGAAAATGTATCGCCTTGCCAATCTTAAAACATGAGTGCTTGAATTCGAAACAAAAATCTTTCAGAAGTCACCTGACTTGTAAAGGGAGAAAACTCCTATAAATATGAACATTATGAGATACCAGGGTTTTCTGCCTCTAGTGCTTATTACTTATTATAAAAAGGTGGCATAATTGTATACAATGTACTTACATCATATTCACTTAGGCCTGCGCACGGATTTGCGTTTACCATCTTAATAATCGCCTGAAAATAGCGAAGTAAACAAGTAGTTTGAACATTACCATTAAAATGTAAAATGTTTAATTTTACAATATGACAGTTTAATTTATAATATTTTTAAAACATTTTGTATTTTTGTATCAACACAAGTACTATGTATTATGTATGTGTTATTTGACTGTATGTATATAGTTTATACGATACCTTGAAGACACTAAATATACGTACGAAAATAACTTACCAATGAGAAAAGGAAAACAACACCAAGAACTCGAGCCATCTTTTTGATTCTCAGATTGCACTGATCACAAAATTAGGAATATACTTTTGTTCACAACTGAAAGAAACAAACACGTAGACATTTGTTATGTAGCTGCATGTTGACGTGTACTATATCAAATGAACGATAATCATTTAACAACGTAATATATAAATATTTGTATATTTTAAATAGTACATTGCATGATTCCAGTTACAACATTTCAATCAAAAACGGAAGTCAGACTACTTTCTTCAATTTGTCACACATGAACAAAAAAGCCTAAACTGACAGAGTTGTATGTTTAATGAGGGTCCATCCGCCCGTTTAGGCACAAAAAGCAGCTTTCGCGGTGTCAAGTTCGGACCCTGGACATGTCACCAGTCATACCCTCAAAGGGTTAATTTTGAATAATTAATATAACTCCATGCAAATTGCACGGAGTATTAGCCAAAGATATGAATTTTCAGACATTTTGCGGCAAAATTTATGAGAACCTAAATGTATAATAACAATATGAAAAGGAGGTAGCCCTGAAAAGAGCTGTTGGTGTCAAGCTGAGAGCCGTCTGCCTTTCAAGCCGTCACACTCTGTCAATTTTTCAATCAGGATAAATACTTGAACCCCCGTTAAGGAAAAGCTGATTAAACTCAACTTCTATATCGCTACATATAAACATAAGAAGCTGAACTTTTAAAGTAGTCAGATTGCTTTAAGAAATCACTTAAACAGTAATCATTAGTACCCAAAGTCAAAAAAATAGGCAGAGAAGAATACAACTTTTGTGTGACAATTTCCTAAAATTTTAACATTGCATTAAAGATAAAGACTAATTTAAGTAAACAAAATTACAAGTAAATCTAAGTAAAATCTTACCTTTAGTTTAGAAGCACAGAAGTCCAGATGAAGAACAGACAATTGCATGGCTGTTTATATACAATTAAATCAAGTCCTGTTTGTCACGGTGACCGTGTGCAATATGATGTACCATCTGTTGTTTTGAACATGCTGTCAAATGTATTACTACCCCGATAATTTATAAAATCCTTAAAACAATGATTATATGTTTATTATGTTTACATTAAATTTCTTATGGTTAAGTATTAAATTATCTATCTTTCTTTGTAAACAGAAACTGTTACATTTTAGATTGATTACTCAAATATGTATTTTTTAACCTATTGCATGTTGAACCAATTGGAATATTCTTAATGATTGAAGTACAGTTTACCTCTATTTTTAAAAGCATTCGAAAAAGTAAAATATACGCGATAAGAGTAAACAGTATACATGTTTATGGGTTCAATGGAATCCTTAGCTTAAGTGGTAATGGGACAAGAGACATTGTTACTAATGTCCGAAACTTAATATGTTAAAACCTGTTTTTTTCTCCGTTTGCAATATCATACAAATTAGCTCCGCAACTTTCACAACTATATCATCAAAACATGCTATTTCAGAATCACATAATTTATACGGCACAAATTCGTTGAGCTCGGATTTGTTAGTCAAATGGTGTTTTTTTTTCAGTTTGCTAGGAAAATTATGAGATACTGGAAGAAATTTTTGAAGTTTTGTGTCATACGGTATCACACGTTTGCTGACTTTTGTCAAAATTTTTCCACAAGACAAATACCTTGGGAAAAGAGAGGTGCATAGTGGCTTATGATAGTTTCAATAACTACTTGTACATGTACAATACTATCATTGATGTTAACCATACAGTATGCAATGCTTCAAAATGTAGAAGTTCAGATATTTATGAAAACTTATTTCGTTTTAATCATCCTTTATTCACATGATAAATCTATGTCATGCCATATCTTTAAACATTTTTTTTTGTAAACCCCTCTTTCAAATATGTCTACCACCACTACCACTACCACTACCACAACTACTACCACCACCACTACCACCACCACTACTACTACTACCACCACCACCACTACTACCACTACCACAACTACTACCACCACTACTACCACCACGACTACCACCAACCACTACTACCACACCACTACCACCACCACGACTACCATTACCACCACCACCACCATCACCACTACCACCGCCACTACCACCACCACCACTACGTAATAATAATAATAATAATAATAATAATAATAATAATAATAATAATAATAATAATAATAATAATAATAATAATAATAATAATAATAATAATAATAAATAGTAACTGTATACTGCAAAATTACAGGATTGCAATAACTTTGATAATAACTTTGTTAATCTTTATCAAGTCATACGATGTAAAACATAAAGTTTGTATAAATAAAGAAAACTTGCAAATATTGATCACGATGCACATGACATTTGTGAACGCTACAAGCAGTACAGTAAAATATCGAATATTATTATCATTTATTGTCTTGTAATTGGAGCATTTAGAAATTAACTTATTGCGTCGTTTTATCTATAGAGAATGTCGGTTGAGAACGTTGAATTAAGCAAAACTTTTAAAGTGTTTCAAAACGATGGTTTGCCATATGGAAAAAAAGAACAACAAAAAACTAGAAACGTATCCCCCCACTCCACTGTTTTGTCAAATGTGCCACAAGTTGAACTAAAATCTTTCACTATGTAAAGGGCAAAAACTCTACAAATACTGAATCAATCCACAAGCAAACTTTCAGGCCTACAGATCAAATACTTTTTGGTCTATGCATGAAGAAGTTGAATATAGCAAATTTATACTAAGTCAGGGGCAATAACTTTCACAAAACTGAAAAAAATCCACATGCAAAACCCAAGGTGCATAGCTTCACAGTCATGTTGATCATTATTCCTGTAAAGTTAGTTGATTCTAAGTTAAGCACTCAAGGAACACATAACACAACATAATGGAACAGTATTTTACAAAGTCAACAGCAATAAACTGTTGTTATTGGCATCCGCGCCGAAGCGCGGCGCCTCTTATGGAATGAAATCAGATTTTGTGAAAGGGCGACAGCAACTTCTCGAGTCTTTTAGTCGGACATAATAAAAGACGATCATTCCGAACGGTATGAGGATTAAAAATTTAATGTCACGATATATACAATGAATAGCGAACTGGAGAATTTCGCAATGCAAACATTTTCAAATAAAATAACGTCAATAAATCGCGCTCTTCTGGGTATTTTTTATTTATCAATTTGTAGTACACAGTGGGTTATTATGGTATGTTACATGTATCCGAAAGCTGAATAGAATGATGAGTTGATGACCTAAATATTCCGAAAATCTATTTATAGAGGGATGTACTCCTATCGGTAATTCCCGGTCTCTCCCGGGATTTACTAGTGACCGGCGAATAGTACCATACGTTTATTGTCCGGTCTCTCCCGGGTTTGGAGTAGATGTTTGATATCGTTACAGAACAGAACAAATATTTTACAGATACAATGTAAATAAGCTTTTTTCAAAATGAATGTCTGTCACTTAGTTTGGTTACAATAATTAAAAAACACAGATTAACTCTCAAATTTATTGATTATTATTATGCATAAACATACAATTCGAAAAAAAAACCCAACAACAACAATAGCATGTTTTATTTAATCTATATGAGATAAAACTAATAAATATGTACAATAATTATAAAAAAGGTACATTTTTATGGTATTAATATGACACTCTCAACTTTGAAACATTTTATTTAATGTGTTATTCGTGTTTAGTAAAGATGCCGAGGAATTATTCAAAGTTACAAATTAGACTTTTTGAAATATTCAATTGATTGATAATTTGAAAAATGATAAAGAAAAATACAAATTTACATGGATATGGTTTAAGAATAAACAATATTATATATTGAAAGATTAACCATAATTTACTGACTTTTTCCAGTTAAGTTTTGACTTATAATCGTCGGTCAATCAATATGACAATTGAATTCTTAAAATAGTAGTAAACGTAAAAAGTCAGTATTAAAATAGCACATACAACACAAAAAAGAAAAGAAAACAATTTTCATCAAATCTGTAATTCTTTTTTATTAAAATAGATATTACAATTATTGTATAATAAACAATTTTATATGCTCAACATGATTAACATGGTAATATAACCAGTGTAATAGTGTTAGTAAGTGTGAGAGGGGGACTTCGCTAATAGCGATAACATAATAAGGGGCAATTACACAAGTGTGGTGTTCATCATGCGTTACACATATGGATTATAAATGATTGTATACATGTATATCCGTTGCTATTAATAACCACGATCATAAATAACAGGTAATATTCTAATCTCTAGCATGCCAATCAAAGTTAATAATGAACAATGTCTTTCGTCCGTTCACTCATAAGTGATATACAATTCTGGTAAAAACCAATTAACCATTGAAAAGTTTATAAGATTATCTTGTCATCATATATCTACTAGTTCATCTTCACCTGCTGCATTTCATGCTTGGACGCCCTTTGATGCTTTGCATCAATGCTTTTCTTGTAATTTATTTGGGCTGAATGATAAATCTGACACCAGCTGTTGTCACAGACAGCTAGGATATCCTTGCGCTCGGGTAACGATCGGAAACTCGGATCAGCCTCGTTACCGCCGTGCAGTTATCATCGAGCTACTACCCATTTTATCTCGGTCTGTACTTTCAGCTAGAGTATGATTTTCATAAAAATTCCAAGTCGTGCAATGTTTTTTGTTTGTCTTAGTTTTTTTATTATGTAATTTTACAGATTATCTCAATACCCAAGAAATGTATAACAAACAAATATTTAATTGGATTTATTTTAAATGAGTATGTAGAATATGAAAACATATGTATTTTCTTTGTGAAATCTGAATATAAAATTGAAACAATATACATTGTAATTAATTGTAACATGTACAAAAAATACCATCCATTTGTAATTACCATTTTACATTGCAGCTAATTTAAATTATTTTGGAAATCGAAAAAAAGTTAGTCTGAATACATGTCAATTGTTAATCTGTTTTTAATGTAAAGCCTGACATAAACAGGCTGTTACAACAGTACAATTTAGACATGTAATGTGCATCCCGTATTTTTAGTGGTTTAGAAGTAACATGCATAATTCATGATAAAGACCGAAACGAGTGGAATGGTATAGAATTAATGCACGAATAAGACACAAAATGAGACTTCATATAGGTATCAATAATCAGTTAAATACGAGTAAACGTTATAGTTCATTCATACTTAGACTCGCGGCTCGCCCAAATAAATCTCTAAAGCTCGATAGACTCTACTTTTTACAAATATATTCTGTTATTGCTCGGATAAGTCGTGGAAAATAAAAATAAAATGTATATAATACATATTCACAGGTTTGTACAAAAAGAAGAACGTGTCTTGTACATGTTGTATAGATTTGTAAAATAAATTTGCAGAACAATTACGAAAATTTAACAACTGTGCAATAAGAATTGAGTTAGTATGTGAGTAGGTGAGTATTATTGTTTTTATGTGCTAGATTCATCGCTGTGGCCAATTAGAAAGTGTTTCATTGTATTTGTCACTGTATTTATTACCATTTTAATGTTACCTTAAGCATAAGTACTTATCAAGCTAAAATAGCGTTTTCTACAATCTTTGTTAAAACGGATATATCCGGTATAGACAATCCAATTTTCAATATTTTGAAGTATTCTTTATGTAATTTGAGTGTTATTATCTCCTGTGTTTGCGTGCAGAAGGTGATGTCAAGTTGACATATCTTCAGGCCGGATATGAGTTTGATACAAACACAATGAATTAGTGATAAGAGCCGTAAAAACAATTATTGGGAACTTCCTATTGTTTGATAATTGATATTACCCACTTGATGAATCAAAAGAACACTCACTTATCTTGTAGCTGGTTGATTTCTTTTGGTACAAATCGTTAGAAAGAGTAGTGTTTTTAGCCTCAAAATGTTAACTTTTTTTGTATCAGCACTTTTGAGAACCGTACACAGTGACCTGTTTTGTTTTGAAGGTATGCAACTCTTACTGAAGAATAAAATATATTTGAAAATTTAAAATGAAGTATTTTATCTAAAACTATAGAGATAGTTTAAACCAGCCATTGTTACAACAACAACGATCAATCAATTTAAATTTCCTGCTGTTTTGGGATAAAGCTTATGCTCTTGGTAATATACTTGTGTATCTGTTTAAATTTTATGAAAAGTAGGCAGTGAAATGAAAGAAACATTTATAATAACTCATTCAGGCTTTTTATGACAAGGTGTTACTTTCTTTTAAAATACAACAACATCTTATATATTCAGTCATTTAAGATAATAAAATGAATGCTCTCGCACAGTCAAGTTGCCATTTTTTCCCAGCTTTTTCCGGTTTTTGTTAAATCACCTGAAAAAGATATAACACTTACATAAAATGAAATTTCATATGATTTATTCATCCTAAAATGTGTTATACCAGGGTTGGTCAATATGTTATGATTTATGAAGTGTATTTTCTTATATATTACCTCGTGATACTTTTGTTTGTGTTAACTATGCTATGATTCTGCTTACAAAATGATAATAAAAATATGTGTGTATTCAACCGATTAAGAATTTTATTCAAGTTTAAAGATACCTTACACGAGTAGCTTGCTGCAATATGTGACTAAATGAATATACCCAATGTTGATGATTTTTTTTTTAAACGACCGTGTATTACTTTGACATATATGTGACAAATACTCATATTGTTTGCAAATAACACACTGCATCAACTTTTTCAACATTTGCAATTATAAAACCTTCAATACCATTCATTTGCACCAGGTGTTGGTAAAATTATCTTCTCTCTGTTTGTTGTTTTCTTTTTTGCATTTCAATTGTTATTATTTCAAAATTTACGTAGCACCTAAAGCTTTTTTTTTTTTTCATGCAACGCAACTTATTAGTAAGTAATTGACATATACACCACTATTCTTTCTCCATTTTATTTAAATATGTCGTAATTATCTGACTGCATTGAGGCATTAATATAAGATCACGCATGATTTTTTCCATAAATAATATGTCCACAGTGGATAAACAAATTGATCTTATTTGCATCACATGTTAGTTTTGGTAGGCGGTATGGCTTTGCTTTTTGTCTTCTTTAACCCATTACTTCATATACACGCCTTTTAACGCCTTTTTCACCCCCCCCCCTTTTGTTGTCTCAAATGATGAAAAAATGCCTTATTTAGGCCCCAAACACTTGTTTTTGTTTGAGAAATGTTGTTAAAAAAAGTGACCTCTTTTTCGGCGCGGCCCCCCAACCAAAAGATACATCAGGGGGTTGCCAGAAGGGGGATGTGTGAGAAATTGCAGAACTTTGAAATCAATTTTGTTGGAAAAAATCAACGCAAAATAGTGATTTTTGGCAATTTTGAGATGTCCCCTCGTTGCCATGGTAACAGAAAATTTAAGCCTGAGCATGTTGTTGCAAGGGCAATGGTCCAGTCGACATTTGTGCCAAGTTTGATTAGTGTTGAAGCAGTTTTAATAGTATTATAGCAATTTGAACTTGTAACGGGAGACTTTTCAATGAAAACAGCCATTTTTCACAAAATGCTCATGAAGTAATGGGTTAAGGTGTCTTATTTTTGATCATTTTACTATGATAGATAGCAAACTGCCAACTCTAAACTTTAAATGAAATCCAAAAAACAGGAGATACAAAGGCAAACTTGAGAAACAAAAGCAAACTTGTGAAAACGGTAGACTTTGTTTGGATGTGCATGTATTCATTTTCAGAAATTTTCAGCATTTTGCACGCCCCCCCCCCCCTTATATATGCTTCAGCAGAATTTAATATTTAACACTGTACTTCAATGGATAAAAAAACGTGACACAATATTCAACTTTTAGGTTTTAAATAATTCTGCTTTATAACTTGGATAGACATAAAAAAGAGAAATAAACATCCTGTGCACCCTCTTGAGAACAGATAAGCCAATTATTGGAACGTTCAAGGTAAGTTTCCCGCCTCTCTGAAACAATCGAATGTTAAATTGCCAACAAATGCTACCGCACTCCAAATTAATCACATTTCCGGAGACGAGGATAAAAACTTCGGTTATTTCAACCCCTACCTATTGCAAATACTTTCCTGTGCTAACATGTCGGAAAAATATAAACAGGCTGGCTGGCACATTTAAAGTTTGATTATTTCTGTAGCATTAAAAGAAAACAGAAAAAACATCGAACACAATGAAAGGCCGCGCTTCTTTTGCTACTCAGAACGTTATAGGATATCGCTTAAAGTACAAATATATTTCTCTTTCAATTTTAGCCAGAATTAATTGAAAATCGTATTAATTTTAATATCACTTTGATGAAATATATTACACTTTGACACACTGAAGAAAAGTATTGGTTAGGCTCCCTCTGCTTCTCATCGGCAATGAATCTTTGGAGTTACGACTTTTTCTCGTGCGCACAACTAAGTAACTCGTGCGCACGACATTGTATCTCGGGCGCACGATATATATAAAAAAACACATATGCTATCTCTGTGCCACCGTCCAAACAACTACGTAATCCCGACACAGACATCCCTCATACTTAAAATAAAAAATATGACTTAAAATGTAGACAATATTTTAACTTGAAAATGTTTCTATTTTCTTAATTTCTTTCTTAGAAATCGTCTTTAACTTGTCATCAACTACTTTACTGTATCCCTTTTTAATTTATTTCCCAACCAAATCTTTGAGACTGTTTATTATCTCTTACTTCGTGGTCGTGTTCTGTGCAAGAATACAATGAACTTTAAGGTTGGTTGATTTGTTTATAATTGCTATAGTATGTAAAATATAATAAACAAGATCAACAAGGAAAGTCGCGGTTCAATGGACGCAACTCGCAAGGAGCCCAGAAACTTTTATAATGATTGACTTTTAATTATATTTTCGTAACTTTGAAATTTATTTATTGCAAGGATTCATACTTGAACAAAAAAAAACCAAATGTGACTAGACAGACCTATTAAAATTAAAATAAGAAAACTTATTTTACTTTTTTTTAAAGCTGTGTTTGATTGTCATTAGATAAAATAAAAGTCGAGCGTTACCCCCTCCCGGCGACAACACTTGTTTATTATCTCTATAGGTTAAATTTGTATAATATTTACTACATTATACAGTTATACAGCAGTTTTTATTGAATACACGTTAAAAATCTTTAAATCAGAACTCTCACTATTAAACATGCTGTCATGATTTACCCTTTCCTTTAATTCAACTTGTGAAATATTACAAGTATATGCTCACGGCACCAAAATGTGCCCTCAAGCTCGATCTAATGTCATTCGTTTTTCATATATTTAAACATTAGAATCACTTTTTAGTATCCATGAGATGATTGGTTACAGGATAATTAAACATGTGCATACTTATCTCTGTACGTTTATAATCATGCAAGAATCACATGTACCATAAATAGTTTTCTAGCATGATTGCAAAGTCGATCTTTAGTTTTCCTTTACATGTTGATATAAATGCATAATGGTTTTTTTATGGTGGCTAATATGTGCCATGTTAAACATTAGCTCCACTGGGCAGCAAGGAAAGACAAGTGGTTATATCGTATTGTCGTTTTTGGTGTTTTTTCCGCATTTCGACCCGCGGAGGTAAAGTTTCGGCTTGCGACAAAGGAACGAAAATACGATATGGCACAAATCACCCACCAAAGTTACTAAAGATTTATCAATTTATATAGTTTTTGAATATTTTAATTGGAATATTCTAAGCGGAAACACGATGCTTACCGATTTTTTAAAATTATTTGCCCTTTTGTTCGAACTTCAAATGCATAACATACCATGTAGCAAATTGTTATAACATGTTAGAATGGAAACTCACCTTGACATGACTTAAGAATGACTCTGGGAAAATAAAAATCTTGATATTAATGATTTACAAGGCAACCATGGCCAACACTGAGAAAAAATAAGGATACAATATAGCAAGCACTGCATTAATATGAAGGTTATGCTATGCCACGTAGCTGTTGTACATCGTGACTTTGACCTTCGATATCTAAATGGCAAGTAGGACTCACCCAAAACATGTGAAATTAATAGTCTGTAGGTTGATGGACTCCCGTTTTATTTTCATTTAAAGAGTTTTATGCAACAGGCAAAAATAGACCAAAAACGATATACTTTTTAGATATATTGTTCCAGTATCATAAAAGAAATAATAATAGCGCACGCTAGTACATACAAGGTCACAAACAAGCAAAACACAAATATTAAGTGCAAATGTATTGGTTACACAGTAACACATAAATATAATTCGTAAAATAGCATTTACTAATTATCCATGACATTTAAATATTACTTATTTTTTATACATATCTAATCAAACATATAATAAACCAATTTGAATTATATATTATGATAATTTTTCTATACTGATTAGTATGGTGGCGATACATATGTCATTTAATCATACATAATTCTTTAAAATAATGCAATATAATGTAAGATTTTTATAAGATCTGTCGATCTAGTGTTTACTTATCACGAAACGAAACTGCATTGCCGAAATAAATTTTTAATTTCAAAACTGTTTTACATTCAGGGGGTGGTGATTATACTTAACTAAAAAAATACGAGAATGACCATGATAATAAGGCCATGATCAGAACTTATTGAATCACCCTCGTGAAATGATAATAATATCATATAATTAGTTATCCTTAAACAATTATATAAAAGCACATATGAAAATGACAATGGGGAACAATTTCGAGGACATAAAATTTCTTTGGTTCTTTTTATCCTACTCTTATCTTAGCAAGATTAAACTTGACTCAAAACTAAACTTAAATCGCATTGTTGCAACAATCCTTTATCTTTTCAATTGTAAGTTCATGTCAGCACCGTCATGTTGTTAAAGATTATGAATAAAACGATTAAGGAAAAGCGTCAAAGTTTTTTTTAATAGTTTACATGTTTGAAAAGATAAAACAAATGGATAAAAAATTAATGTCTTTAAAAACCGTCCAAGAAATGTCTGGAAAATGTTAACAAAAAGCAACCTCTCATTATTTCAGGAACCAATTCATAATTTATTTATAAGGTTATAACAATTCTATACGCTTTTGCATTATTTAAGCCAATAGGATTTAAGTTTCCTATTTCCAGTATAATAATATATCATAATAGATATATTTTTAAAGAAAGAAAATTAAGTACATGAGCATTTAAAAATAATATATAAATGGTACAAACAAAACAAATAAATCAAATCTAAAAAAAACATGGCAGACACTTAACAAGAGCGCTTACTCTTTAAAAGTCAGTCACGCATTTGGCGGAAGAATTATAATTGAATAATTATTTTGTTATCATTTCATAAAAAGAAACACTATAAGAAGGTATCGCTTTGATTTTGGTATGTTTCTTTTGATGAAACAAAAATATATGAGTAAAAATGCTTAATAAATAGATAATTGAGGTTCTTTGACTCAAATGCTACATGTTCGTATTTTCATTTCTCCAAAATCTTTTATATTTATTGATCTATGACATTGTTTATATGGTTTAACAATATATTTTGCTTCTTTTGCCATTAGTTAAATTAAAGTACCAAATGTAATAAAAATGTATATCATTTACAGAGTCCAGTAGGACTAAATAGTAACCAAATACCATTAATTGCATTTTTATACCTTTAAAACAAACTATTTTATTTACAAAACTGCTTTCGTCACCTGATAAACAATTATTATACTCTTCAAAATTACAAAGTATCTTCAATGTCAATGTTCATATAATATTTTTTCTCCGAACGTATGTTGGAAAATATGTGACAACAAGTTAATTCATTCAACAAATTATGACGTTCTTTTCTTTCATAACAAAAAAAGGACTCAACTTTATGGGTGCCCACTTTGGCAATTAAATCATAATCTGAGTCAAAACTACGTGTATCATTAACAGATTTTACTGATGTGTCATTGTCATAAAGTTTACATAATGACTCTACCTCAAACTTAATATCTTCCCAGTAATCCTCAAATTCGCGTAAATGAATTCTTATCAACTCTTTTAAGTGCATATCATGGTCCTCAAAAGTAGGCTCTGCTGATTTGAATAGTAGTTTGTTAAACATTATCACAGCAGCACTGCTACCGACAGAAACTATGGTATGTATTGTTGCAGATACGTTATTAACCCTCATAAAACCGCGCAAAACTAAAAATAAAGCAAATAAAGCACAACACATCACACTGCTTTCTAGGACTGCTCTTAGAAAGAGTGTGTGCTTTGGCCCTGGAGTAAATCTACCTTTTACTGACGCTATTTTATCAATAAATTGTTTTGGAATACATGAAATCGGCATTTTGTCAGGATCTTCAAAATACCGAAAAATAAATAATCCAGGAACAGATAAAAATGGCCTACCATCACTTTTGGTAAAAACAGTGATCGCCTTTACATTGTGATTTCTCAAAGGCACCTGTATCGCTGTACCGTTACTTTTACTTTTTAGTATGTTGTTTATTTCAATGTCTTTATGACTTTCTTCAATAATTTCCTTCTTTATTTGGTCAACAAGTTTTGTAATCTTTACATTGAAATGGTGTATTTTACTGTGAGTGGTGGCAAAGCAATTAACGATATATGTAATAACCATGGCAATTAAAAGAATCTTATCCAATATCAATTCATAGTTCAAAAAGAGGCCTACTAGAATATAGGCAAAACATTCAGTAAAAAATACAACCGAACACTCAATAGAAAATAGTCCCGCATATACACAAACAGGAATAACTATTCCACGCAGGGTACATGTGTTACGTATCATTTTAAAACAATTTAAAAATATCAAGAAGAGAAAGATGAAAAATCGGCATAATAAAACGTACAAAATGCTAAAAATGAAAACAGGGAATGTTAAAAAATATTTGCAGCAGAGATTACAAGTTTTTCCATGCGACCAAATAATGTTGATATCCTTTATAACATCAGAAAGCGTGTAATTCTGCACATCTTTTATGCTTTTATTGAATATCTTTTCTCCTTGTTCTGGAGTGAGAATTGTCCATAACGAAAGACTGAATATAAATAAAATATTGCAAACAATTTCAAAATCCCAAGTTTTTAAATAAAAGGCCATGTAACATGATCTTAAGATAATTGGACTCGTACACAGCAGAACAGCAATGACTTTTAAAACTATTCTTACAATCTTAGAACAGATTGAGTTATTCTGAGAACTGATGTTATTAAAACAATTTCTCAAAAGTTCCTTAAGTACAATCAAGGGTGTTTGTATCACATTTGTTGTGGGATAGAACTCAGGAACAAGTTCTAAATTTTCTCTCTTTACTGACTGAACTTTCACATTGCATGAGGCAATTTGTTGCGTCATTTTATTTTCTATGCAGTCACGAATACTTTTTAAGAAGTTGCTGTCCTCAAAAGCATTAATTTCCCTGTAACAATTTTCATTTGGATGTTCTTTAGACACTTTCACTTTTAACTTTAACACGTTACCTAGAATATGAAATGAGTGTTTTTCCGAGTCATCAAAGATAGAAGTTGGAATAAAATAGATGACTTGTGACAATGCACATAACGACATCACAATAATTATGGAGTGGAACAGAAATAACCAAGTGTCTTCGATAATTCTTTGGCATTTTGCAGCCTCACCCGAAAACGTAAGTTTGCAACAGCTACCATCAGAAGTTGCAGATCCTGTGCAAAGATTCAATAAGTTTATTCCGTCTTCATCAAAAGCTGCTGGTGTTTCGGGAAGGGTAAGTACGGAAAATATTAGTTGTGCTTCTGCTTCGCTAGCTGACATATTGCCTAAACAATCATTAGGTGTTTGCAACAAGGACAGTTTTGTCTCTGTTATTCCATACGCCAATGTAGATAGTGACATGTCAATAAAATGATCATCTAATTCGAGTAAATGCTTCCCACTGTCGTCTGTTGTTAAAAACCATGTCAAATGTTCAGGGTATGTATCGTTAGGAGGTGATGAACTCCAATTTACAGTTATATAAATTGTTATAAGACGGTTTTCCTGGTCAATCAAGTTGTCAATGGTAAGTTTTTGCCTTTTCGATTCCGGCTCCAATGAGCAGTTTTTTAATATTCCAAAATAATCACTAAAATCCTCAATTATTACTGATTGACATGTGAAACTGCCAAAAGAAACAAAAAATAACGATATTCTAAGATGTTGAAGCAACAACATTTTCGTGGATGCAATTAATACTGTATTTAATACTGCTTTATGAAAACTAACAATCAGTTTAATTGTTGGTCATATTTATAATCTTTTCAAATATGGGTTGGCTTTTATGTGTCAACTTATCACACACACTAGCCTTACTATATTTGGGAATAAGTTATCTGTTATTTGTTTTGGTTGTTTGAACATGTTTGTACATATTTGCAACTTAAGATACTACTAAATAGGCTTAGTGTGATTATTTCTTACAACTAGAACTCCGCGAGTCGGATGTGTCCCCTTGTGAACAATATAGTTTAGGACAAAAAGGCCAGGACAAAAATGAAATATGAAAATTAACAAAGTGCAATAACTCACAAAATAAGAAGTGCAGAGCACCAGTGTCTGTGTACTGCACTTCACATACATAAGATCTATCATGCTATGAAGTTTGAAGTCCATAGCTTTTATAATTTCTTAGAAATGGCTTGGACAAAAATAAAGTATGAAAATTAATAAAGGGTAATAACTCAAAAATAAGAAATGCAGAGTATTGGATCATGTGCACTGCACTTTTTCGTAATGAGATCTATCATCCAATGAAGTTTCGTGTCCGTAGCTTTAATACTTTAGGAGAAATAACCTGGACAAAAATAAAATATGAAAATTAACAAAAGGCAATTACTCAAAAAATAAGAAACGCAGAGTACCGGTTTTTGTACACTGTACTTCTTCTTAATGAGATCTATCATCCTATGAAGTTTTAAGTCCATAGCTTTTATACTTTCGGAGACATGGTCCGTACAAAATAAAGTATGAACATTAACAAAGGGCAATAACTCAAAAAATAAGAAATGCAGAGTAAAAGTTCTTGTGCACTGCACTTTTTTTTAATGAGATCTATCATCCTATCAAGTTTCAAGTCCATAGCTTTTATACATTAGGAGAAATGGCCCGAACAAAAATAAAATATACAAATTAACAATGGGCAATAACTCACCGTTTCTTTATATACCGTTTCTTATGCATTGCAGTTTTTCTTAATGAGATCTATCATCCTATGAAGTTTCAAGTCCATAGTATTTATAGTTAAAGAGATATGGCCCGGACAAAATTAAAGTATGAAAATTAACAAAGGGCAATCACTCAAAATTTCAGAAGTGCAGAGTACCGGACCTTGTGCACTGCACTTTGGGTTATTGAAAGAAACATGCATACCAAATTTGAAGTCAATCCGACTTATAGGGACTGAGTTATGCTCCGGACAAGCTTTAGGGGACGCCGACAACGACGCCGACAACGACAAAAGTAACCCCTATATGTCACCTTTTCAGGGCGACACAAAAACAGAGTGAATTATATCAACACTAAACCGTTAATCTCAATATCATGGAATTTGTGCGTGTATCCTTTTAACACGGGCCACTTTAAATTCCTTGACAAATTGTTGAACGCTTTAATGCGACTAGGAAATTATACGATTTGTACCGTGCATTGTTGTAAATAGAACTAATAATATTGGTGCCATGGTAAACATTCCACATGATCCTCGTGCTAAGGTGCTCCATTTTCAAAAAAGATGGTTATATACATAACATTGAAAAAAACACCTTTCAATTTGGCTAAAATTACTTCTGAACGAAGGTTATTCTTTACGAATAAGAACACAAACTGACATCCGGGCCTATAATTGTTGCATTGTAACACTCCAACGATGCATAATTCGGGATGAAATGTCCGAAATAACGCTATTTTATACACAAACATTTAGTTATTTGAACTCAAGCCTGTCAACAAGTGGCAGTGGGGTGCAACGTGATTTTCGCGTCATTTACTATATAAAAGAGTGATATAAAAAACTGTATTTAGGTAAGGGAATATATACATAGAAATTGTTCCCTTTTAAAGGGCAGTACATGACTGATCAGAATATTCTTTTGGGTGTCCACATAGCTTTAACAGATCTCTTAGAGCATGGTTTTGGGTATAGAAAGAATCTCTTATAAATATGTGGTGTTCAAAATTTTACAACAACAACGCTTTACTATTTTGTACAATGTCGGAGATATGAAATGTAAATATCGGGCTGAAGATTTCGCGTCGTTTCATTTGTTGATTATGTTCACCAAACGCTATCGATCAGCCCATTGTTTAATTCAAGAATGTTTTAATACTCTTCGTTATAGCACTAACATTTCGCCTTCTGTTTAGGGGGTTTGAAGGGGGGCGGCAGTCCCCTTCATCGCCAAGAAAATTTTGGACATGTGAAAGGCTAAAAATGGCCTTAGGTCGATCTTAGGGTAACTGGTAACCGACGCTGACAAGCCTTTTACTCTATCTCAATTCATTGAGAAGTTGCAGCACTTTGAAATCAGTTTTCATGGAAAAAAACAATGCACAATAGTGATTTTTGGCATCCCCACGTTGCCATGGTAACAGGAAATTTAAAATTGAGCATGATGTTACAGATGCTATGGTCTAGTCAACATTTGTGCCAAGTTTCATCAGTATTGAAGCATTTTTCATAGTTTCATAGCAGTTTGAACTTGTTACAGGAGGTATTTCAATGAAAACGGCCATTTTTCGCAACATGCTCATGGGGTAAAAGGTTAATATTTTATCGGAACACAATAGGTGAACTTAAAAGTTTTGACACACACAAGGACATTCTTTGGTTGTGCTTTATGTCGTACCATAAATATTAAAATCTGGAAACAAAGTGATCCCTCGTAAACACAACAAGATTACATGAAAATTCGGTTTGATTGAGTCTGTACATGAGAGATAATGAATAAGTGCAACATCCCTCACGCCCCCCCCCCCCCCCAGCAAGCGGTACTCAGTTCTCAACACTTAATTGTGCTAGCATCAATGATTCCGAAGGACCAGAAAAAATATAACAACACTGCAGGTAAGAACGGGGCAACATTTTACAGCTTATACACGGCATTTGACACTTGACATATGATGACTTTAAAGTTTTCGTGGTTGAGGAAGACCTCAGGTGTCGCGCTATGTATTTCTTCGTCAGGAAAGAATTGGCGTCTGAGAAGAACCAATGACGTTCCATAAACTAGCTGGATTGGTTTATATTTTTACTTTTCTATATTTTTACTATTCTGATTTAATGCGATGAATATTGAGAAGTTTGTATTCAATATGGACATAATTACAAGATTGGTGCTAGTTTTGACATACATTTCATCAAATGGTTCCATGATAACCGCCGTATGAACACATCTGCGGATGTTACTAAATTCAAAATTTTACTATTTCACGTTTAAATGTTGAATTCTGCTTAAGCCGGTGCTAGGGGGCGTGGACGGTAACTTGCACTTTCCAATACCGTCCATGAACAGGCTCAATCAAACCGAGCCTGCAACATTTTCAATTTTGCCGTGTTGGGCATTCTTTAGGGAATCTGTTTTTATCTATTTTATGAAGTGAACTTATTTATCACACGAACTCAATGTTTTGTCCTTAAACCTGAAAGATTTTTAACTAGCCATGACTTAATTCTAATTTACACGTAAGTTGATAGGATACCGAGAAAATTGATTTATTTTTAGTAATCAAGAAAGTTCAAAATAATGTTGTGTATTTGCTTTTGATTTTATTAGCCTTGAAACATGTAATGTATAATGACTATGTCATAGTAAATGACTATGGCTCGCATACTAGTATCTCGTTATTGTCGATATCATACCATGCCGTGTGAAAGGCTAGTTTTATTTGCTGAAACTTTACATAAACAGGTAATTATCAAAGTATCGCAAGCAATACAAAAGTCCCCAGCCTGTTTGAACCCCAAAAAATTATGCCTACAACATTCTTCAATATTACCCTTATAGACTTATGAAGCAAATATCCATCAAATCATATTCTGTGAAACCACAAATATTTAGCATGTACGACTGAATAACTGACCTTTGCTAGACTGGTAATAATCATGTCAATAGGATCAAAACAATGTATTAGCCCGGACCTGGATCACTTGCTTTATATAGATTTGTATATTACAGCGACCATCCAAGTTAATCTTGTATTCTTTTTCTATATTTTATCCAATTCGAATGTTGCGTCACTTGTTTGTCTTGCCAGGTTACATAAATTTGCATTAAGCTCAATCGAAAACCGAGCCTGCAATATTTATAGTGTTTAGCGTTTTTTAAGGTTTCTACTTTTGACCATTTTTCTATGATTATAAGCAAACTGACACCTATGAACTTAAAATGAAAATGAAACAGGGAAAAACAAAAGCAAATTGTTAAAAATTCAAAATTTGGTTTGAATGCGTTCATATTAGAGATAACTAGTGGCATTTAGCGGCATTTGATATGTAACGCTTTGCTTTAATGAATACTAAATGAAGATACATCATTCATTTATCAGGATTTTGCTTTATATCTTGGTTAGACAATGGAAAGAAGCAGGGCAAAAACCAGCATACTATGTCCAATAAAGTGTTACATTCAAGATAAGCAGGCCAAAGTTGTCGACTGTTTTTGCACAGTGCACTTGGTTTGAAAAACGGTGATAAATGTACATATTATCGCCAACAAAAGCATTCTATCCACTTGATAGATAAATTTATTTTAAATTGATAAAATCAGTGTCCTTCCAAAAATAATCTCATTTCTTGGTATTTGCTATCATATAAGTCACGGCCACTGGAACGTAATTTAAACATTTATCTGTGTATCATCCACTTTGAAAGTGTACTGATTCTAGATAACCCATATTGGTTGAAATTGTCATCGTAAATACTGAACGTCTTTATCACGTCAATGTTAAAGCTTTCACCAAAATCAAATGTCTAAAGTACATACGGGAAATAAAGGAGTACCAGGGACGCTGACAGTTGGAGTCATCGGGAAAATAATATGTTGAACAGTTTTTATGTCAATATTTAACTAAAAAGTAACCTATCTCAAAATTCCTTTCAGTTACGAATAGGGAAGGGATTCCTTTTAAGCACATCAGTGGTTCTGTTTTTCGCCATTACAATATACAACATTTCATTCATTATTTTAGAACCAGAATCTTATACTAGAATATCTATTTCTATATCGAACGGATCAAAATAAAGCAGCTAATTAAGCCCAATGTAGCTGGACGTTAGGATTATTACAAAAAATATCAATAGCAGCAATATAATTTTGTAGGAGAATTTGTTTTAATCGGGAAAGTACGGAATACAACAAAAGTTATTCAATACCCTTAATCATTTGTTTCGTAGGTCTATATTTACTAAAACAGCACAATAGCTTTTAACACCTTGTACTATTTACTTTACAGGACAATACTTCTTATATTTCCTAAAATCGTGTCCTTTTGTCTATAGAATGGCAATATTGTTAAAAACATTGAACACTAAACAGGTTTGTTTTCTCAATATTTTATAACATAATGACTATGTGATTATAAAAGGTATCATTATGTGAAAAAATAAGCTAACTATAACTGTTCAAATTTTAAGAGCACTATTTAGGCACTATTATTTCACTGTGGGTATGTCTTTTAAACAAAAAGAACAACATCTTCGGTACACAGACATATTGCTTACAAATTCTCTGATCTCTTTTTTCGGGGGGGGGGGCGTTTTCTTAACTTATCTGCTTATATTATTAGTTATTATAAGTTATTAAGATTTTTAACAGTTTATTAAGACGTACATATACTGTGACGGTGTGACGTAAAACCAAAACAAACAAACAAACAAATTATAACGAATTTATTATACAGCAATATTTCTTCAGCAGCCCTGTATATAAAACTATATAAAAGTCACATTTATCCAATGAAAAGCGACGTTACAACGTGCAGTATATAGCATACTATATATGCTAATGTTCCTATTTGATAAACAAATTAAAATTTTCCATCCCTCCGCATGTAGGACATATCCAAATCTGTTCTGTACCTGACCCTATCAGCTAATTACACTGTGATGAAATCTATGTCAAATGTATCTAGTATCAAAAGTTACCCATTTTCTTGCTATTCTTTCTCTCAGGGCAACCTGGTTAAACTTAGATATGAGGATCGTCCTCTATTATTTATGTGTACACACATTTTTCTCGTGGTTCATGATAACCCAAATAATTAGTTTTCAATTCGATATTGTTTGTAATAATCGCTAACGTCCTTTTACTCGCATTAAAAGTGTTATATATGCACAAATACATGGCTAGCTGTTTGATTTCTCATAGATTGTCATCTCATTATTTATATTCTTATATACCTATAACAATACAACATTCTCTCAATTCGTTCATATACTAATGGTTAGAATATAAATGGTTGCCCATTCGGTTCCGAAAAACCAAACGGTTGTAAACAAGACATAACGGTGACTGTGTCATGATCATTTAAAACGTGCAAACGATTCTTGTTCATGTATTCGGGTTTACGTTTTGGATATGTTGACGCATTAGTGCAATTATATGGCACACTACATGTATAGTAAGGTAACAGCTTCCGAGTGTCCTATTTTATGAGGTTATTAAAGATATAAATTGGCAATAACTTGATAAAAATAGTTATCTTCAAGCACGGTAGTAAATAAATATTCGGCCATATTTTCGTACAGAACATTAACCTTTAAATTCTACCAAAGATTTTGATTTCTCTCAGTCTTTTTCTGTCAGAAGTTACTTAACACAGTTTGACACTGAAATCATGAGATTGGATTTGTTTTATCTTTAAACGTATTGTAATACTTTATGGTCTGTCTGATGCATGCTGGTATATCATCCAGTGCATTGTACTAGTATTTAAGTCTGGTGTTTTTGTGTTCTTATCACAATTGCAAAGGTCTTCTGATGAAAATATTTTATCGAATTAGAAGTTATGAAACTAGCATCATATTTGTAACGTAAGTGAATATCTTAAGATTAGTATCCAAATTTCATCTTATAAAATGGCAAACATTTTTAGAAAAGAAAACGTTAATCGTACGCTTTTATCTAAATTAGTGTTTCTTTAAACGTGCCTTTACTTCGTCGAGTGTCAGCAAATCACAGACGATATATTTATAAGAAAAACAGCATTCCAAGAGGGATCTAATTGCACTATTAAACCAGCTTTAAAGCAAATGATCTGGACACTCGGAAAACAGATTGATAACAACAACCGTTTAATATAATTGAACATTGGGATGAATTGGAATATTTAACTGCAGAATAGTACTTTCCCATCTTCTTTGGATTGGTTTCTAGCAACATCTGATCCTGGTAAACGTCTACCTCTTTTGCCTGAAAATTTCACCTTGAAGTCGCTTGGAACATTATCGTATGGTATTGCGAAGGTACATCAGCAGATAGACCAAGAGCCAGAAAACTGTTTAGGAAATGTAACTGCCGAAGTTGCAGACCTTTTGCTTAAACGTGATCTGCTCACCCTTGTTTCCAATTTGGATACAGACGACGACGATAAAACATTTCGCATTTGTAACGGCACCAGCGATTCTGGTGGTTTCTGCTGCGAACTTACACCAACAGAAACTAGCATTCATTGCGATTACACAGAGTATTTCTTGGATTCCATATGATATGTATAAAGAAAGTACATGTCATACATACAATTTATCTGACATGACTTTTTACATGAATGTTTTAATTGCAAATTCAGGATACACTAGGAAAAATTTTAATACTTGGAAGTTAGTGCCGGTTAAATATGATTCAATGAACTTAGATGGTGTTGATAAAATGTTCCATGGTTTTCAAGAAAAGCTACGACATATCCGTCGCTCTGATTTTGCTGTAACGAGCGATAAAATATTTCGAATACGCATACAAATTAAACGTTTAAATGATTCAGTGAATGAACATTAACTTCATTCAGAGATTTCCCCGTCTTTTAGTATTTGTCAATTTATATATGCTATTTTGAAGGATAATCATATGCTCTGTAAATCAATATGTTGTAAGACATTGTTCAGTAGGAACGAGATTTCAGTCCCTTTTCTCATTAATGTTTTTTTTCTACCAGGTCTTTTGTATGTTTTGTATCCTAATTTTCAAGATAATGAATTCGTGATTATATTTTTGCTTTTTATCCTCCTGGTCATGCTGATGATTTTAGAATCGATGCTGCTATTATTGCTTTGGAAACTATTTGTAATTCTATCCAATTACACAGGAAATTTCGATTTGACTGAATTGATTAAACACAGCCTACGTGTAACATTTGAGGAAGAGACGGGCAAACAATTCCTTTTTGTATACGAGGCATAAAAAAATTGTCTAATATTTTCCCTTTGTTTCATTTCTTAATTCTTGTTATAACAAATATATCAAAAAACAGCAAATGTTCTATTACGTTTTTCTGTACCTTTCTGTTAATTTCTGCATCTACACTAATAAGTTTTAGTTTAGTGTGCTATTTATTTGTAGTTGCAATTGACTTTTATGTCGAGTGTGTCTTTTGTACAATTCTCGGTTTGTTTTTAAATTATGAAGACGTTTTTTACTTTGTTGTTCTTTTACTGATCTTTGTCAAGTTTGTAAACGATTCTTTCAATGATGTGAGGCATAAAATGGATTCGTTTACGAGAAAAGTTTTTATATCTATCAGAGAGTTAAGCAATGAAATAAGAGGTAATAAAACAAATAAAGCTTTCTTCTTACAAGGAGATGTTGAACACTCCAAGTGCAGATTTGCTTTAAGTGATGACAATAAAACTGTTTGTTTGTTGCTCAAAGGAATCATAGTGTTTGATGACTTTATTTCGCCAGAAAATATATTTGTCAGGTATATACATAAGACATTTATTGAAAAAGTATCCTCACTGCCAGGTCATTTAACCCCAGGATCAATAGAATCACTTTTGTTGATAAGTTGCAAAGAAATAATCAGTGTTGTATTCCTCTTTATTATAATACTGATATTACTTTCATATTTTGGGCGGGACAATGACTTATCCGAAAGTGTTAAAACACTTATAACCTTTATAACTGGTGCAGTTTCTACAATACTTGCAAGGCTTTGGTTTGAAAAAGGATCAATTTCGGGTGGTGCGAATGATATGTATCTCAAGGAATTGTTGAGAAAATATCTTTCTAGTTATGAAGAACGTTTGACAATTAATGAAATTGATTATGATATTAATTGCACAAAAAACAACAAAGATCAAAATGACGTTGACATAGTTGTTGAAAATTTTAACACAAATGAAGAGGCTTGGTATCTTAAGCCTATAGTTCCAATTTTCAACAAAAAGAATTACATCAAAAGAATGTGTATGCGGCCATATGATGGTGGAAATTATGCATCACTTGCCAATTATGATTCTATTTAGAAAAAAGCAAAGAGAAATAGACTTAAAAATACATGTAATTAATACAAATTCAAGATACTTGTCTACTGGAAAAAGCTTCAATGGCTTCCTTTCCTTTCATATTGGAAAACTTCCTTTTAGCTTTATATTTATCACCAACAATAAGATTTAGCTTTGATGTTTTAATATATATGTCGAAACTAGTATGCTATTTGGTAATAAAAAGTGACGATTCAGTCATTTATTGAAGTAAATGCTAATATAGCAATCATATTTCAGAAACCTCTTGTTCACAAAATAATAAATTATATATTGTACATTAATTAAACGGAATTGTTTATACACGATGCTTGTACCAGTTTACGTCAACATTACCAAAAAGTATTGATTTGTAATTAATAGATGTATAGTTTTATTATGTATGGAATAAAAATCTTTACCTATATCTAAATTGATTTGAAGATTTCGATTACTAACAATAATTTTGAGCATTAAATGTTTGCAAATACTTAAACAATTAGATAGATAAATTAAGTTCTATATTTAGTTAAATATCCATATTAAAAATGTATATGTAATCATATCCTTAATTATAAATAAAGTATATATTCAAGAAATTTTTGTTTGTTTCGTTCTTCTAGAGTTATCAACCAATCTTTACGATATCCTTTATATCTTACTTTAGTAAAGAAGAGATTTAGACTAACATTTTTCCTGACAACAAACCAATCCCACACAAATTCTAGTTTAAATGACAATTGAAATCAATATCTTAAAATATTTCTTGCTCAAAACTGGAAAGAAATATAAAATTTCTTGACTATTACTAGGTAGTATGGGATTTTCATGTTTGGTATGTAGCATCAACTAGTGGCCTTTTTTTTGAGATGCTGAAAATTATCGCGGTAAAGTCACTTATGACCCTTCCCGGAATTTATTTGGGAGGTTTACATAGAAGTCAGTCTGTTGATTGTCGGTCAGTCTTGCCAGTAGCATAAAAATGAAGAATTTGAAAGATTGGCATGGTGACCTTGGGAGGTGTAAAGTGAAAAACATGTGTCCAAGTTTTGTTCATATGGTAAAAGGGACACAAAAAACGAATATTTCAATGTAATACAAGCCGCACATTTCTTTGTTCTTGTAATAACAACTTTAAATGTTCACATAAAGAGCAAAGGTTATATATAGTTTTCAGCGTTATTTGTTCTTGGAACAAATTTGGATTATGCGTTCTATTTGTAATTATGATTGAGTAATATGTCGAGTGTGTCTTTTTGACAATTCTTGGTTTGTTTTAAAACTATGAAGACGTGTTTTACTTTGTTGTTCTTCTACTGATCTTTGTTAAGTCTGTAAATGATTCTTTCAATGATGTTAGTCATAAAATTCATTCACGAGAAAAGTTTTTAATTTCTATCAGAAAGTTAAGTAATTAATTAAGAGCTAATAAAACAAATGAAACTTTCTTCTTACAAGGCGATGTTGATCACACCTTATGCAGATTTTCATTAAGTGAGGACAATGAAACTGTTTGTTTGTTGCTGAAAGGAATCACAATGTTTGATGGCTTTAAATCTCCAGAAAATATAATATGTTAGACGTATACATAAAAGATGTATTAACAAAGTTTCTTCACTGCCAGGTCATTTGACCCCAGGATCAATAGAATCACTCCTGTTGATTAGTTGCAAAGAAATAATCAGTGATGTATTCCTTTTTATTATTTTACTGCTACTACTTTCATATTTCTGGCGCGATTATGATTTATCCGACAGTGTTAAAACACGTATTACTTTTTTGTCTTGCATAGCAGACTTTCGTTTCCGTGAGTTTTACCCATGCCGGAAATTCCATCTGGCATGGTGGGTGCCAAATGAGTCGCGTGCCAAACAACAACGTCATTTTAGCGCACTTTATCCACTTTATGCATGAACCGCGTTAAAATGACGTCGTTTAGTTGTTGCTCGGAGGGTTTGTGTCACAGGTTAAACATTTATTAGTTTTATGGTTGTTAAATTATGTAAGGTGTAGGAACATGTCTTGATTACAAAAAAAATGTATTATATATTGGTCATAATTAAACGGAATTGTTTATGCACAATGCTTGCACCAATTTTCGTCGCAATTACAAGAAATTAGTTCAATTTTATATTTAGTTTAATTTTCTTTAATTTTATATCATTAAAGAAAAATATATATATGCTATCATATCTTAACTTATCAATTAAAATTTTATATTCAAGTACTGTTTGTTTGTTTTGTTCCAATCTTTACAATATCCTTTATATCGTGAGAGAATAATTTCTTAGACAAACCTTTTTCCTCACGACAAACAGATCCCAAATTACAAATGAAAGCAATATCTTAAAATATCTTTTTGCTCAAAATTGGCCAAATAAATAAAATGGCTTGTCAAACACTGGGAAGTATGGTATTCAAGTTTGGTATGTAGTATCATCTATTGGCCTTCTATCTGAGGTGCTGAGAATTATGGCGGTGAAGTCACTTATTACTCTTCCCGGATGTCACAAGGGAGTCACCTTTTTTGTTTAACGATCAGTCTTGTCAATAACATATTAAGAAGAATTGCGGTATTTTTTTCAAAGCCTGACATGGTGAATTCGAGATGTGTAAAGTGAAACACATGTGTCAAATTTACTATTCATATGGTAAATTGAAGATTTCCATATAATACAAGCCGCAGTAGGCTTGATACACATTTATTTTGAAAGTCAATCTATGATATGAAATGTTGTAAAACAAGTATTGGTTTCATGCCATTTCGATGTGAATAGTTTTTAAGTGGTAAATAACAGTTTTTATTGGTTCGGGTCGTCAGACCAAACAAATAATGGTAGCGAAATTTCTGACCCTGATGCTGTAAATTGCAAATGCCGAAATATTTTTTTTTTGAATCGGTTTTTCCCTTTATATGTACGCTAACGCCGAAAAATTCAGGGGGCATCAAAACGTTAAGATTGTCAAATGACGGGCGCATTAATTTTCAACAAAATAGTTCCAGAATAGTCGCTCGCTTAGGAATCGAGAGGTCTGGAGTTCAAACCCTATTAATGCAACTCATCTTTTTAAATTGTTTAAATCAAATAAACATTGAATTGAATATAAGTGTTGCAATTAGTCTTACAGCCATTGGTGGCACTTTACAAAAACAAATTGGTTTATAATCTCATAACCTTCACCTTTCTGACATTCTGAGACCCAAACAAATCCAGCGCCTTCTGTTCTTTGATTAAAGCTAGGGGGGGGGGGGGAAGGGCATGGACGGTAGTTTGCACTTGACAGTACCGTCCATGAACAGGCTCAATCAAACCGAGTCTGCAACATTTTCAATTTTGCTGTGATTGGCTTTCTTTAGAGATGCTTATTTTCTCTATTTTATCGCCACATCAGAGTTGTTTGTGCCGCCGTGTGGAGGCAGTAATAAGTCGCCCCGTACATTCAATCAGAGATGTTTTATTTCCGATCCTTAAAGATCGTTCAGCACAACATTATTGTAGTGCTTGTGGTAATTTAGGTTTTTCTATTCAGCTATTTTCTTGTTGAGTGGTTCTAGTATTCCTAACTTGAACCCTAAGGATATGTGGCCTGCTTTTATAAATTTGTTTTTTGACGTCTTATCTGTGATATGCAGGCTTCATAACCTCTGATCCTCATTCATAATTCCATTTTATTTAGTTCCGCCCATTGTTTTCTCGTTTAGGGCACACGCTTTTTTCTACTTGGGGACCATATGCCGCTTTTCATAGAATGACACTTAATGTCACATTGAAGGTTCCATGATAACCGCCATATGAACACATCTGTGGATGTTTCAAAATTCAAAATTGTACCATTTCATGATGAATGTTGAATTCTGCTTAAACCGATGCTCGGGGACGTGAATATAACAATAACGTCCATCAACAAACTCAATCTAACCAAGTCTACAACATTCAATGTTGCCGTGTTGGGCTTATTTAGGGATCCTTATTTTCTCCATTTGTAATTTTATTAAAGATAATACCCATCATGAATGTAGTGGTGGGGTTTTCAACAAGAAACACTTGGAAACGTTTAAAGATTTATTCTATATAGAATAAAACCTGTAACAAATAAAATAAGTATGAGACATCACAATACAAACAAATATTTTACAATACAAATACATTTCACAAAATACATAATACACAATTATTACACAACAATTCACATTACAATAAAAACAATTTCACAAATAAATATATACAAATATACATACCAGGCTTGTAATAGAAGAAATCTAGTTGAATAAATAAATTGAATATATAAGCAAGTATTTCTATTAAGAAATCACTGAGAGTAAACTATATTTTAAAGCTGTTTTCACTTCGAAAGCGAGACAAGGAGTGGTCTGAGTTACCAAGAAATGTTATATTCCAGAACCAAATCGTCTAAAAATAACTTGCATACCAAAACCAATCATCCATCACTCAACTTGCAAAACCAGTTCAATCACCCATACAAAAGGAACAAAGACAAACCTGAACACATAACACCACAATAGATTTGGTTGGCCTTTCATGGAAATAACTACCGTATTTATTATAAAAAGTGAACTTGGCTTAATTTAACCTTATCTACACACTCCCCCCTCTAGTTAAAAATGACACCGACATTTTCTTAAACAATTATTAATCAAACCTGGATTTATAACAAAAAATAACATTATGTTTAATTCGAAAAACAAAAATGCAATACACTGTATATTCATATGACGACATAAATATATCATATTATTTAAGATAAACTGCCCTCCTATAACTATTTTGCAATAGTTAAACAGTAAAATATAAAGAAATAATGCAATACAGTAGAGTTGTCAATTCTACTTGAAAATAATAAATACATAGTATATACCTCCATTCATAGGACCCATTGAAATTTAAAATGACTGCATAAAAAATGAAACACCCTTATACAATAAATATACCCATTCTCCATACCTATCCGGTGGATGTATCACACGTCTAGGGCGTGGGATAGGGCGTGAAGATAAAACGGGCGTATGTACTGGAATGACTGGAATAGTCACTGGAGTACTTGGTCTACTCACTGGAGTAACTGGTACATTTACTGGAGTAACTGGAACACTTACTGGAGTAACTGGAACACTTACTGGAGTAACTGGGATAGTTACTGGAGTAACTGGAACACTTACTGGAGTAACTGGAATACTTACTGGAGTAACTGGTACACTCACTGGAGTAACTTGGACATTGTCTGGGGAATATGTCACAGGATTGGGGTGAATCCTGGGAACAAATGAAGGGATAGAAATAGAAGGAGCATCAGAAGATAGTCCATAATCAACGCGAGTATTGCGACTGCGAGTAACTGGAAATCTCCTCTGTGGTATGATGTATACACCAGATGATGATTCAGAAGAGCTAGAATCAGCATCATACTCTTTCTGTATAGGAACACGTCTAGGTTTTGGTTTAGGCTTAGTTTCAACAGGTAAATATGTATCTTCTTCAGGGATAGAAATAAATGGAAGAAGCATATTTCTGTGAAGGGTTCTGACAGGACCTTTTCGAGACTCAAGTTGTACTTTATATACAGGTTGGTCAGGAAATGGTAATGTCAATGATAACAAAAGGGTCCTTCTCCCACTTATCTGCCAGCTTCTGTCGCCCTTGAAGATTGACTTTTCGGACCAAAACAATATCGCCTACAACCCAATTTGTTCTCGCGAACTCTACGGTCATATTGCTTCTTGTTTTGATCAGCCCGCTTCTTGGCGACATCACCAGCTAACCGATAAGCATATTGAAGGCGTTCCTTCAAACGAGAAACATAAGTAGTAGGAGAAAGATTTTCAGAGTTAGAAGGAAAAGTACCAAGATATGCATCAACAGAAAGACGGGGATGCCATCCAAACATAAGAAAGTGAGGAGAAACACCTGTAGAAGAGTTCTTGGTGGCGTTATAAGCCTGAACAAGAGAAGGAACAAAATCTGCCCACTTAAATTTATGATCTTCTGCCAGAGTACCTAACATTCTGAGAAGGGTCCGATTAAATCGTTCAGCTGATGGATTCCCCATAGGGTGGAAAGGAGTGGTTCTTGTCTTTCGAACATTTGCAATTTTGCAAAGTTCCTTGATGACTCGACTTCCAAAATTCCGCCCCTGGTCAGAATGCAGCTGCTCTGGAAAAGAATAGTGGACAATAAAATGTTCATATAAGGCACGAGCAGTAGTAGTCGCCTTTTGATTACGGCAAGGAATAGCCTTGGCATATCTGGTAAAATGGTCGGTAATGACCAAGACGTCCTCATACCCTCCTTTGGACTTCTCCAGCTTCAAGAAATCCATACACACAAGTTGCATGGGTCTTGAAGTCTTGATTGGAACCAATTCTGCAACTTTTGCAACCTGAAATGCGACTATTAAAATCTGCCTCCATGCCAGGCCAATAAAAACGTTGACGAGCTAACCATAGAGATTTATCACGTCCGGGATGGCCTACATTGTCATGAACACCAGTAAAAGCTTTCCTATGAGAATAAGGAATAACAAGTTGTTGTACTTTTTCCCCATCCAGAGTGGCGGTACGATAAAGAACACCATCTTTGATAGAAAGACAAGAGAAGTCACGAAGAAGAGATTTGACGTCTTTCGACATCTCCTCCCCCTCGGACGAGAACCAGAACGTAGGATGGAAAGAACAGAAGATATATCAGTGTCTTTAGACTGTTCTACCGCCCAATCCACTGGTCTGACTGCAGCTTCAGAAGGTAAAGATTCCTCATTGGCCATATGAGGGACCTCATCTCCTGAGCAACATTCAGCAGAAGAAAGAGAGACAGAAGCAGCAAAGCACACTGCCTTGACAGCATCGCTGAAAAGTTGTGGTCGGCGAGATAGCCCATCACAATCTTGATTCTGTTTGCCTGATTTATATATGATTTCAAAATCATAGGCAGACAAAGCAGCAATCCAACGATGACCTGTCGCGTCCAACTTAGCAGAGGACAGGACATAAGTTAAAGGGTTGTTGTCAGTAGAAACAAGAAATTGGTTGCCATAAAGATAGTCGTGAAACTTATCACAGACAGCCCATTTCAAAGCTAAAAATTCAAGTTTATGAGCAGGGTAATTACGTTCACTACGTCTTAAACCTCTGCTGGCATATTAAGCTATGACATGCTCTGAACCATCCTGCTCTTGAAGTAACACGGCCCCTAATCCAGACCCACTCGAGTCGATATGGACTTTAAAGGGTTTACTGAAGTCAGCAAAAGCAAGAACAGGAGGAGAAGTAAGTTTTTCCTTAAGAATATCAAAAGAAGATTGCTGGGCATCACCCCATACCCATGTAGCAGTCTTTCTAGAACGCTTGGACTTAGATTTGGGAGAATTACCATGACCCTCAAGTAAGTCATTAAGGGTTTTGGCCAACTTGGAATAATCCTTAATAAATCTCCTGTAAAAACCTGCAGTTCCAAGAAATGTCCTTAATTCAGCAATGTTCTTAGGCACTGGCCAAGAAGAAATAGCAGAAGTTTTCTCGGGATCAGTAGAAATACCATTCTCAGAGATAACATGCCCTAGATAAGAAACGGACGTTTTGAAAAATTCACACTTAGAGCCTTTAAGTTTAAGACCATGAGAAGATAAACGTTGAAAAACATTTTCAAGCCTAACAATATGCTCCTCAAAAGTTTCAGAAAAGACCAAAATTTCATCAACAAAAACAAGACATTCACGCAAAAGCAGGTCACCCATGGCACGTTCCATGACTCTCTGAAAAGTAGCACCTGAATTAACTAATCCAAAGGCAAGCCTATTGAATTCGTAAAATCCAAGATTACCAACAGAAAAAGCAGTATAGGGCTTTCAATCTTCCTCCATCTCAACTTGCCAGTAACCACTGCGTAAGTCAAGTTTAGAGAAAAATTTAGAACCCACTAAAAGGTCTACAGTGTCATCAAAACGAGGAAGCATATAGGCATCTTTTCTTGTTCTTGAGTTAAGCAATCTAAAATCAATACAGAACCTAAGTGAACCATCCTTTTTCCGAACAAGAACTACATTAGAAGAGAAAGGAGAGTCACTAGGCCTGATGGCACCGCAATCAAGCATATCCTTAAGGTACTGCCTCACCTCTTCATAAATTCCAGGGGCAATTTTCCTGTAAGGCTGCTTGAAAGGGGTGTCATCATTTAAAACAATACTATGGCGTGTGAGATCAGTACAACCAATATCAGTTGATCCCTTGGAAAATACATGATTCCAATTGCCTAAAACTTGGCGAACACGCAGAAGTTGCTGAGGGGACAGATTCTCAGTATCAATATTCAAACCAAGAGAAGATAAATCTGGCTGTGAAGAGGTAGAGTTCACACCATTAGAAACAGAAAGAGAAGAAGTCAGGTTGTCTAGCACTGTGACTTCATTAACCACACAAATGTTAGATTTCGGCTTAATAGTCAATGTCCTCGCAGTCAGATTACAGATGCGTACAGGCACCTTTGCATAACCGCTTTCATTGGACACTGAAACTTTTTGTGGCCGAACAATATATAAAACATCTGCATCAGGGTTTTCAGTCACAAGCTTAGTATCACTAGAGACACCTCTAACAAGACCATTAACAGAAATAGACTCATACGGTGCAACAGTGATTGGATTGTGATTGCTGATTGCCAAACTTGAGACAAATTTGAATCAGAAGATGAAAGTTTACAGAGCCTGATAACATTGGTACCCAATATCACAGGACAAGATATGTTGTTATGTGTATCAGGAACAACTAATACAGGCACAGGCAAACTGAAGGTTTAATTCCGGGTAAAAGCAATCGGAACTTCAATGTACCCTAAAATATCTAAAGATTGCCCATTTGCAACTGAAATGTCTAAATTTATATTTAAATCTGTCAAATTCAACAGTGGCGGTCTATTTGACAATAACAAATAAAATGAGTTTGATACTGTTGAAACCAATGAGCCAGTATCAACTAGAGCTATGGCTGAAACACCATTAAATACAATATTGGCCTTATTGGAACATCCAATAATCCTACTAGCAAGTGATTGCTTCTCAATAACCGCCTCTGATTTGGCCAACAACAGAGGCGGACCCTAGTTTGGGTTGAGCCGCAGGAAGATCCTGTTGCGCAGCAACATGACCCTGTTTTGATTCATACCCTTACATGGCCACGCCAACTTCGATTGGTATTGTTAGATATGCGATGAAATGCTTGAGGTGGTGTTTGATGTTTGAATGTATCAACTGGTGGGGGTGGTGGTGGAGTATAAAAACACTGAGAAAGAGGATCAGGTTGTGGAGAAAATGATAGAGAATTCACCTTTTGTAAAATAATATTTAATCTCCTATCAATACCAGACTGTAACCCTCGTAGCTGTTCAGTGAAACGCTGTTCAATACCCTTAAGTGAACTTTGAACATAAGAGATAGATGCTATCTTCTTAAGAGAAATGTCATATTTAGGGGGTAAAAAGGCTATCATTTCTTCTTCTGAAAATAAGTACTTCTCACTGGACTCCATGGTTGAAAAAAAAATATAAAAAAAATGAATGGAGAGAAAAAATATAGACCCTGGGATTGAATGGACAGATGAAAACAAAGTCAATAAATAAAATAAACAGAAAATAAAAAAAATAAGTGTACAAAGAATAAGACACTGAAGCGGAAATCTGGGGTAAAATAGACCAGGGAAATACACCTAACTTATGGCGAAAAACCAATAAGTTTATTTTAAATGATACTCAATAATCAAATTTATTGATGTATTCAAAAAAATATGAAAAGCAAGTATAAATGCTTCTATTTACCTGATCAATACACCATTAAAAAAAATAATAAAAGGTAACTCTGTATTTTACCAAGTACTAACTGTACCAATATAAGAACCTTTAATTCACAAATTCCTGGTTTGAACCAGTACTGTTCAACAAAAATGATACCCAATAAGTCAGTACTTTACAAGTTCCTTGGGATAACCAGTACTAAAACATTTTAATATTCAAAAGGTCAATAATCAAACATATATTATAAATATACAAGTTATATTTGGGCAGTATCCCTTAAATAATTCCTGGTAAATACCAGTACTTATTTATTAAGTATTTCCTGGTTGTCACCAGTACTACCCAATCAATTTATAAAAAAATATGTAGAATAATTATTACACTGTAATTCCTGGATGTAACCAGTACTTAAATGACTTAAAAGTAATATACCAAAGAAAAAATGGGCAGTTCAAATTAAAATGTCTGGGAAAAAAAATAAGGAATTTATTTAGCCAAAACAAAAAAAAATGTCAAAAATTAATACCCTTAATCAATTACCAATTACCAGATGACTTGATACTGCTATGCCGTCCAACCACATGACTTACCAACCAAACAAACGCCAAAAACAAAATAAACCGAATATATCACACGACCGCACTCACTTTCAAACAAACAAAAAAAATACTTAAACGCGAATTGGTTCTGGGTGTTAATTTGTTAGTTTGTAGAGAAGTAAAGATAGAAAGATTAGAAATAGAATGCAATACATATATTCAAAACACAAAGTAAACAAACACAGTTATCAAGATCCTTAAATTTTTCTAAATATCTTTTTCAAAGTAAACAAATAATTTAAAGACCCTAAAGTTTTCTTAAATATCTATTTAAATATATCTATACTAATTAATTCTATTGTATTGACCCAGATAACTAAAATAAGTTAATGTATATCAATAAGACAAATAGTTTTACATGTATTTTAATTTTACATACACAAAAATAAAATATACAGATAACAAATAAACAGCAGCGGTATTTTCAAAAAAGATTTATCAAATTATGAACGAAATGGAATTAAGTTTCTTGTATTTAATATAAAATATCCAAAATTTATGGCTTATCCGAAAATACCTAAAGAAAAATAAGAAAAATTGCGAAATTGTGTGACAAAATTACATTATCGTTGTTTACATAAAATAAATCAAATGACAAGTCCTATTTAATGACAGAATCAAAAATTTTCCTTAAAAGAAACTGATTTAAACCAAAAATCTACTTAATATATGTAAAAATATAAAGAAATTTACCTTGTTATTAAATTTTCCAAAACAGGTCACACAAAATTTGGAATATGGGCCGAAAGTAGTACCTAAGTTAACAAAGAAAAATAGTCCTTACGAAAAATGAAAAAAATACCGCCAAAAACAATAAAAATACACAAGAATAAAATATGTACTTACATGATTATAAAAATTCCACAAACACAAAATAACAATCACAAAATATCACAGTTTATTGTCCGTATATACAAATTCCTCCGCGTCCTAGATATTGCACTGTTTATATTTACACTTTCTCCAGCTGATTACTATTTACAATTAAACGTTCATATATATGTATAGTCTAGTAGTTTTGGCGCGAAGAGCTCTGATGAAAAAAAATGGGAGGGGGTGGGGAATTGGGGATGGGAGGTATACCTATGTACAGATGTAAGAAATCTCTCCTACTGCTGCCTTGGTTGCCGCAGTGAGGTTTCCTGGGATCGTTCTGGTCTTTGCCGCTGGATTCCAGGTGGCCTCCAACCAGAGAACAGCTCGCCTGGCCTTCCAATAATTCCTGTCCGTTGTCTGGGAGCCAATTTGTAGTGGTGGGGTTTTCAACAAGAAACACTTGGAAACGTTTATAGATTTATTCTATAAAGAATAAAACCTGTAACAAATAAAAATAAGTATGAGACATCACAATACAAACAAATATTTTACAATACAAATACATTTCACAAAATACATAATACACAATTATTACACAACAATTCACATTACAATAAAAACAATTTCACAAATAAATATATACAAATATACATACCAGGCTTGTAATAGAAGAAATCTAGTTGAATAAATAAATTGAATATATAAGCAAGTATTTCTATTAAGAAATCACTGAGAGTAAACTATATTTTAAAGCTGTTTTCACTCCGAAAGCGAGACAAGGAGTGGTCTGAGTTACCAAGAAATGTTATATTCCAGAACCAAATCATCTAAAAATAACTTGCATACCAAAACCAATCATCCATCACTCAACTTGCAAAACCAGTTCAATCACCCATACAAAAGGAACAAAGACAAACATGAACACATAACACCACAATAGATTTGGTTGGCCTTTCAGGGAAATAACTACCGTATTTATTATAAAAAGTGAACTTGGCTTAATTTAACCTTATCTACATGAATATTTCTTATCAACCTAAGAATTGACTTCTTTATGAACACATCGTCGTTATGGTCGATGTGCTGCACACCAGTCCTGTCAGTAAAAGAATAAGGCCATGTATTTACAAATCAAAACACAGTGCGCAAACTGTTTTGCATAGCCTTTGCTGGAATGATACTACGTTTTCTCACTGAAGAGCATATTTTAAATTAGCTTTTTACCCCTGCCCATTTAACTTTTAAACGATTTTAAAAAAATGCCCTAGTCCAGTTTCAGTCGTCTGTTGAATTTCACATATTTTTACATGTTTCAAAAGGAAAAAATTTTAAGCAAAAAATGAGGTCGGCAATTTTTTCCTCTCACAAGGAGGTGTTTAGTCCTTCAGGTTTCTAAAAATTAATGAAACTGTCCGTCTTAACAATCCGACTCGATCGCCTTTTCTTTTCCGAACGCTAAAGAAAACATGTTTCAAAGACAGAAATAAAATTTTTAAAAAGACATTTATCTTAAATGTGTTCATTGTATAGCCAATATTACTAACCTACATAATTCAGAGAAGACAATGACATTTTATTGAGTTTCAATTTAAGGAACTAAAACAAACAATCAGATTTTAGAGTTTTTTGGCTATTTCTCTTCAATTCATAATTTCTGGCTAGACAATAAGGGTAGGTACTAAAGCGGCTTGCCACAATAACAATTTGATATATAGAATTTATTTTACTTTAAAATATGTTATCCTTATTATGCTATTACATACATGTCCACTGCACTTTCAGCACTTAAATACATATCCTACGTATGTCCGTCGTAGCAGTCACAAAGTCTTTATAAGGCTTTTTATCTCCTACGTTGGATGTTAAAGAAATATAACAGGTTACAATTTTCGTCACGGGCAGTACAAAACAGAAAAGGGGGTATTTTGTTTTATTTTGCACCGTTGTGCATTACGTTAGAATTTATACTCCTTCATTAACGATGAAACAACGGTTAAAGTATGTAACTTCATCAAGAAGGTTGTGACAAATGTGTTTACATAATAAAATGGGGTAATTTACTAAAAGGAAATAGAAAGTCGTTTCACTATTTCTACTGAAAAGTAAACTGAGTACATGTATTTCATTTGTTAGCAGTTAATAGGTTAATCTATATATCACATGTTAAGAGTTTATGTCCCTGAAACTAAAATATTATGATATGTATTGTACACGTATATCCCAAAAGCGTAGATAGGATACCAAGAAATGGTTTATCTTTACTTAGTTGGAAAACTTGCACTTGACTACATGTCAATATAGCATATTAATCTATCACATGAGCAGTCAAGTATAGATTACAGTCGGAGATCATGCCCTGCTAATCTACATATGTTAGGGCTAGTTTTTCGAATTTGAAACTTGATATTAGTGACATATCAAAGTTTAGTGTCATTACTTAATAATCTGTTGCTTTGCGTTATGCTACATATATTTGTCCGAATTCCAAAGATTTCATTTCATATAGCAAGGTTCCGATGTCACTCGATGCTTCAGGACCTCTATAGAAGTGTCTCTATCTTATTATTACACTCTGCTTATTTCGTTTCCCAGACTAGGTGAGAAGAAATAGAAAACCATTTACTATTAGAAATTTAGTAGATGTTCACAGTATCATGTGATGGATTTTAAAAGCTACCTGTGTTTATTATCTAACATTTAATATGTACATGCATCTAATATGTGTAAGAGATTGTTTACTGATAATTTAATCAAATATAACCTAGTTTCTTCATTTTCGATTGTGCGGCCACAATATTCAAGATGACATTTTGTGAACGAAACGGTGCGCTTTTGTGGCATCCATTGTAGAATTTCTGGTCCGAACAACTTCCCTCGAGCAATGTGAGTTAAAATAGCTAAATGTTGACTGCAATTTTTCAGGAAAAAAATTATAACAGCATATACAACGACGGTATCCATATACACTTGAACAAACTCGCTTCATAGCAATTTTATATTTTATTAGATATCCAGCAACAGTATCCACATACACTTAAACAGGTCCTCTTCGTAGAACTTTTTTATTTCACTAGAGACCAGCTTGTTACGCTTAACATCACATATAATATCACAAATGGTTTGTCTTAGGAAATGACAAAATTTCCACAATTTCAGGATTCATTTTTGGATGTTTGTTAATTCAAATTCCACCATGTTCAATTCAAAGTGCTGAATTCTGCTAAGGGGTGTGGACGGAAGCCTGCAATAACTATCAAGTCTATGGACCGGCATAATTAAACCGAGCCTGATACATTTTTCATGTTTTCTGTTATTTCTTCGGGATTCTTTTCATTACAGGTGAGAACCTGAAATGGTGGCCAGGTTCCTTTTGGCGATAGGCCAAGGACTCGTTTAAAATATGATTGAGAATAAAGACTCCATTTTATAAATTTGTGCAAGTTTGTATTCGTTTTATTTTGTTGTACCCCTTTATTTGCAAATAAATATCACTTATATTGGTTATCTTAATTATCTTTAAAACGAAAAAAGCAGGTGACATAATTAACAAGTGTAGTGTCTATGAATTACTAGTTTTTGTACAAAATGTTCGTTACTTAATTACGATTTATGCAGAGTAATGAATAATATACCTGCTAATATTTCCCTTGATTTTTCCCTTGTTTTCACTGATTTTACTGATTTATAATACTTTTGTGTAAATAGACTTTCCGAAACAAAAAATACAAGATTGACAAGAGTTGTCTGAAAAAAAACTTCTTCCATCAAATCAAGTGTACAATAGTACACTAAGCGCATACATATGTTTGAAATTCTTAAGACTTAATACTTACAAGTTTAGAGCCAAAACAAGTCATGGATATGAGACAGAAAATTCAGAAACTATGAACAACTATGAATGTAAAACAAACAAAGGTGCAAAATTATCTGTTCTCCTAGAAGATGTTGAACACTCCACATTCAGGTTTGGTTTAAGGGATGGCAATACTGTTTGTTTGGTGTGCAAAGGAATCACAGTGTTTGATGACTTTATATCTGCAGAAAATATAAAAACTAGACGTATACATAAGACATTTATTAAAAAACTGTCTGCACTACCAGGTCAATTGACCCCAGGTTCTATAGAATCACTCGTATTGATAAGTTGCAAAGAAATAATCAGTTGTGTTCCTCTTTATTATAATACTGATGCTACTTTCATATTTCGGGCAATAATGACTTATCCGACAGTGTTAAAACACTTATTACCTTTATAACTGGGGCAGTTTCTACAATTCTTGCTAGGCTTTGGTTTGAAAAAAGAATCATTTTCGGGAGATGCGAATGATATGTATCTCAAGGAATTGTTGAGAAAATATCTTACTTGTTAAGAAGAACGTTTAACAATTAATGAAATCGATTATGATATTAATTGCACAAAAAACAACAAAGATGAAAATGATGTTGACATAGTCGTTGAAAATTTGAAAACAGATCAAGAGACTTGGTATCTTAACCCTTTAGTTCCAAGTTTCAAGAAAGCAAATAACATCAAAGGAATATGTCTGCAGTCATATGAATATGAACATAATGCACAACATAATGACGGTTACGATTCTCTCTAAAAAAAAATAAACCGTGAATAAAAAAAAGGCTCAGCAATGCATGTAATTGACAAATTCAAAATCCGTGTCTGGAAGAAACTTCAATAGCTTCCTTAATTATTTGATAATCTTCCTTTTATATTTTATATTTATCACCAACAATAAGATTTAGCTTTGATGTTTTAATATATATGTCGCAACTAGTATGCTATTTGGTAATAAAAAGTTTAAAATGACGATTCCGCTATTTATTGAAGTAAATGCTAATCTAGCAATTACATTTCAGATAGCTCTTGTATAAAGCACTTTTCTTAATTAAATTTGACGAAAAGATATGCTAACTTTCTAAAGTTTAGGAGCTTCATAACGTGCCTGTATTTGTTAACATTTGTAAAGATGAAGTTCATTAATAAACACTTATTTCATTGGCATAAAATAATAGTGTTTACAAGTATCATATCAATTATTCAAATTAATTAATGCAAACCTTGTTTGAATTTTGACAGCGTTTATGCATCTGTACATAATGGTGCCTGACCATTACTTACCGGCCATATACCAGTATTATATACAATATAAATTCGAAAATGTTCGGAGAAACTGATAAGTCGCAAGCTTGCGTACAAGTCGAAACTCCATCACCATATTGTATAGACCACCAATAGCCGGACAGCCCAATATAAGCGGTTGTATACAGGTGACTGTTGCTCGGAGTGTTTGTGTCACAGATGATTTTTTATTAGTGAATTGAATCTTGTAAGGTGTAGGGACATAACAAATTGTGAGTATAGGACGCTTTCAAGTGTATAGTTATTCATTATCTAACAAATGTTGATGCTAACAAACGAACATAGTTTGATCACAAAATAAAAAATTAGCTATTGTACATTAGTTTATGGAATTGTCTATGCACTATACTTGCATTAATTTACGTCACCATTACTAAAAGGTATTGAATTGTAATTAATAAACGTAATGTTTTATTATGTATGGTATAAAAATCTTTAGCTATTATCTAAATTGATTTTTAGATTTCGGTTACTTACAATAATTTTGAGCATTAAATGTTTGCAAATACTAAAACAATTAGATAGATAAATTAAGTTCTATATTTACTTTTATATCCATATTAAAAATGTATATGTAATCATATCCTTAATTATCAATAAAATATATATTCAAGAAATTTGTTTCTTTCGTTCTTCTTGAGTTATCAACCGATCTTTACATCTTACTTTAATAAAGAAGAGATTTAGTGACGACAAACCGATCCCACACGAATTCTAGTTTAAATAACAATTAAAATCAATATCTTAAAATATCTTAATATAAAATCTTAAAATATTTCTTGTTCAAAACTGGAAAGTAAAATTTAATCTCTTGTCAAGTTCTAGGTAGTATGGGGTTTCCATATTTGGTCTGTAGCATCAACTAGTGGCCTTCTATCTGAGATGTGGAAAATTATCGCATTGAAGTCACTTATGACCCTTCCTGGAATTTACTTGGAAGGTTAACATAGAAGTCAATCTGTTCATTGTCGGTCAGTCTTGTCAATAGCATTTAAATGAAGGATTTGAACGATTGGCATGGTGGCCTTGAGAGGTGCAAAGTGAATTACATGTGTCCATTTATTTCATATGGTGAATGGGACATATAAAAGAATTTCATGTAATAAATGCCTAGCTAGGGTTGATACACATTTACATTAAAAGTCGATATACGAAGAATTCTTTGTAAAAACGATTGGGTGTCATTCTGATGTATACAGTTATATATAGTGGATAACAGCTTTAAAAGCTTTGTAATTCTATTAAAGATGATACCTTTTATGAATATTTCAAATTAGCCTTATAAATAACTTTTATATGAACATATCGTTGTTATGGTCGATAAGATGCACACCAGTCATGTCAGTAAAAGTATTATTTATTTATGTATAAGTAAATAAGTAAGTAAGTGAGTAAGTAAGTAAGTAAGTAAATTTTATTATAGTGACATTGTGTTATGTAAAATATAATAAACATACATATAACAAATTACAACACCCGGCCACGTTGGGCCTATAAAATAGAGAAAAAAAGAATCCCTAAAGAAAGTCCAACACAACACAATTGAAAATGTTGCAGGCTCGGTTTGATTGAGCCTGTTCATGGACGGTACTGGAAAGTGCAAGTTACCGTCCACGCCCCCTAGCACCGGCTTAAGCAGAATTCAACATTTAACACGAAAATGGTGAAATTTTGAATTTAGAAACATCCGCAGATGTGTACATACGGCGATTATCATGGAACCTTCAATGTGACACAGTTGTGCCATTCCATGAAAAGCGGCGTATGGTCCCCAAGTAAAAGAATGCTTGTGCCCTAAACGAGAAAACAATGGGCGGAACTAAATAAAGTCACTTTAAACTATATACAATTCATATAAATGATTTACAGTAAAACAAGTAAAGCATAGAAAAATTAATTGGAAATACAGTGGTCAATCATCAAAATTCCATATAAACAAGCAAAGCACATTAACATTAACAAATTAAACAATTTTGAAAACAGTTTTGGAAATCGTTTGTTGGGTTGGTACTACATTTCCCCATTGAAGAGCATATTAAGCTTTTACTCTACCAATAAATTTTATGAACGATTCAAAATTTGCCATAGTCCAACTAATAAAACAGGTGTCGTCTGTTGAATACACAATATTTTATTCAAAAGATTGACGCACAATAGAAAAAGTCGAAGTAAAGATGAGCTCTGTTACTTTTCCTCTCACAAGGTAGTGTTAAGTTAAAAATTAATAATATATTAATCTAGATTATCTGACACGAGTGCCTGTGACTTTTCTGTTTCATATCATAAAGAATATGTTTGAAAGACAGAAATAACAGTAAAACGTTTCGGCATTGTAAATTACATTTGCCTTTGATATTAATTAAAGAAAACAATAATTTCTATTTGCGTTTAAATATCATATGTTGATTGTTAGAATTGTTGTCACTTAAATTTCATAAGAAAGAAATGTGTCATCATTTTTCTCTTAAAGGGTTTTCACATAATTTTTAGACTTTTCATTCGTAATTTGCAGAACAGAACTTAAATTATCTATTCAATATTTATGCATGTATATCATTTAATTAAGGTTTTTTTAATTAATTTACATGTAGTTTGATTATTTCTAGTTGAAAGTAAACCGAGTATTTCACTGGTTTGCAGTTAAAAGATTAATCTATATATCACATGTTACGAGTCTATGTCCCTGACACTAAGATATTTATTAATCACATGTATTGTACACGAATATCCCAGAAACGTAGATAGGATACTGGAATATAGTTTATCTTTACAACGGTTGGGAAACTTAAAGACGATTGTGTCAATATTAAGCACATTTATCTATCACATGAGAAGTCTTGCTACAAATACGATACAATTACAGTCGAAGATCATGACCTGCTAATCTATATCTGTTGATATATAGGGCTAGTAACTTGATTTCAATAGCATATTAAAGTTAAGTGTCATTACCTTGAACCCTTTTACCTCGTTCATGGAACATATCATTGTCCGAATTTCATTCAACAATGTCTCGATGTTAATCCACGCTTCAGCGATGTGTCTAAACTCAGCTCATTTCGTTTCCTAGACAAGACGAGAAGAAATTGAAAACCGTTTACAATTCTATGATAAGATGACCACAGTACTATATGATGGATTTGTAAAGCAACCTGTGTTAATTATCTATCATTTTGTATGTATATAGATTGTTTACTGATGATTAAAACTAGTTTGTTCATTTTTGTTTGTCTTTGGCTGAAACCTCAACGTTCAAGGTGACATTTTCTTAAGAAAGCTGTGCGCTTTTTACCAAACTTTCTTTTCTGGCAAATCGGCATCCCATGTAGAATAATTCTCTGGTTGGGAACACCTTCCCTCGAGCAATGTGAGTTTAAAAATCTTAATGTTGACTGCATATGTTCAGAAAAAAAATATTACAGCAGATTCAACGTTGGTATCCAGATAAACATGAACAGACTCGCTCCATAGCACTTTTTTATTTCATTAAAGACCAGTTTGTAAAACTTGACGTAACATATCACAAAGTGGTTTGTCTTTGAATATGACACAGTTTCCAAAATTTCAGATTTCATCTATGAATGTTTGTTAATTCAAATTTTACCATTTTTGAGTTAAAATGCTGAAATCTTCTTTTAAAAGCCGATCCTAAGGGGTGTGGACGGAAGCCTGCAATAACGATTACCGTCTAAGAACCGGCTTAATTAAAATAGATAAATACAGAATCCCTAAAGAAAGCTCAACACGACAAAATTGAAAATGTTGCAAAACCGAGCCTGAAACATTTTTCATTTTGCTGTTTTACGCGTTCATAAGGGATTCTTTTCATTACAGGTGAGAACCATAAAGTCATGCCCAGGTTTCTTAAGACGATAAGCCAAAGGGCTCGTTTAAAAATAAGACTGACAATAAAGTCCTCATTTTATAAATTTCTGTAAGTTTCAAGTCGTTTGTTGTTGTTGTTGTCCCCCTTTATTATCAAATAAGTATCACTTATATCGGTTATCTATCGGTAATCTATATTATATGTAAAACGAGAAAGCAGGTGGCATAATTAACAAGTGTATTTCTTGATCATCATCAGAGCACATGACTTTAACGGTCATCAGATAAGATGAAGTTCAAAGTTAGAAAGTCCAGTCTGGTGATCATGACTTGTGAATATCAGTTATTCTGATATGATACCGAGAAAAAAAGGTTATTTATAGTGAGATTTATTGAGATAGCCTATTTAAGAGGTTTTTGTACTTTTCAAACCCTTAATCTGCACGAAACAGTATAAAAAGGTGAGCGTTTATAAACCACTAGTTTTGGGACAAAATTTTCATGAATAAATTTTAATTTAAAATAGCTTAAAAATTCAATATCTAACAATATTCCCATTGATTTAACTACTTTATAATAGAGACTGAATCAAACCGAGTCTACAATTTTCATGTAATTTTGTCGTGATAAATGCTTCCGCAAGATCACTTTGTTTCTAGATTTTTTTCCAGATATAAGCTCCCAAAGCAAACAATTACAACATTGACTAGAGTTGTCGGAAAAAAACTTCATCGGCCGAATCAATTGTACAATATGCGCATATATATGAGATTTATTAGACTTTATATTTACAAGTTTAAAGCCACAGCTAGTAAATGTGATGAGAGAGAAAATTCTGAAACTAAGAACAAATATGAAAGTAAAACGTACAAAGGTACACAATAATTTCTAAGTCTTCAGTTTTCATATGTACATCTAGAGCTTGCGACAGTTATGTCACCATTCCCTATTTAATGCCCTTCTTATCCCCTGTCTTAAAGGCAGTTTGGGATATGATAATTGTCCTTCTGATCAACCTGACAGTGTGTAAAACTCAAAATGTATTTGAGATATGAACTTGGCTTTTTATGTACATGTAGATAAATATCTGATCAACAGGAGGGATTCAGTACAAAATGCCATTCGAATGCTAATATTTCCCTTTCTAAAGAACAGTTACATGGAAATAAACAGAAATGGCATGGAGGAACAAGTTATGTTAAATTACTAATTGTTTAACAGTTATTCATCCAGAATGTAAATATTAGCATATTAAAGGGATAACTATAACTATACATGACAACATTAGAATATAGATGCATACATTTTAAGCAGATGTGCAAATTTTGACTATTTAAGGATTATAAGCAAAAAAACATTCACGCTGAGCAAAGATTCATGAATTGAATGCCACAATGGAAAATGCCAAAAAAATTTAAGCCCAAGTATATTATAGTATATACATTATTAGTTTGAAATCTCTTTTATGACTACGATTTCCATTTAGGCAAAAGGGAAAGTTATTCACGAGTTTCTATAACATTATGCACCATTAAAACCTAAGATAAATATGTGTGGACTTGTTCCAAACTCATTTGTAGTGTTTGCCTTTGGATTTGAAGCAGCATGCATTCAGATTTAAGATAGTTTTCATGAAAGTTTAAAAATGTTTTTGAAAGTAAAATATCATGAAGTGAATAAAGAAAATAATTTACACATTGCAAACAGCACTTGCAATACAGGTAAATTACCTAAAAGAGTTGAAAATAATCAAAAGTAATCCTTACTGCGTTAGTAATGCAGAAGTTGCGATAAATACTTCCAAATCACGCCTTTAAATCTGATAACATGTGAATTAATACTTGAATCTTGAACAATATTTACATTTTTTTTAATTTTAGTACATTTTCTCGAAGTTTTATTCCTTTTAATATTTGGCTGAGCTGGAGGCATGCAGCTTTAAAAAAAGATAAACTGAAAAGAAAAATCACTGAGTTCGAAGTAAAAAGCTGACTGCAAATTGTGACATGTATCATGACACTTACAAAACCTATAGAAATTAACACAGCAATGAAGTATGCAGAAATTTAAGACCTCATTGTTTAAAAAGTTCTACAGCAGTAACTATATTAAGCTTTTTAGCTTTTTTTCTATTGTTTCTGTTGTGTGTGTGTGTGTTTTTTTTTTTGTTTTTTTTTTTTGTATATCAGCTTAACAAGTTTGTCTCAGTAACTGACATACACAGAAACAGAGAATATGATTAAACGTTCATATGATGCTTCATTTACTTTTGATAAATTAATTGTATCAAAAAACTTTGATCTTACCATTTTCATTAAAGAACCACATTTGTGAAATAGATGTTCAGCTGCAGTCGTCTTAATTGTTCACATGTAATAGAACAGGAAAAACAAAACAAACAAATACTTGCGAAAGAAAAAGCAGCTCAATAGCATGCAGCCTAACTATTTCCGAACTTGCATGCTACTTTAAATATCTCCTGAACAGATCCTCCTAATTCACTTTCATCAACTTTACATCTTCCCACTAAATGTTCTATCCTATTTGGTCTTTAACAAAAGGCGCCAAAAACTTGATACATCCCCCCCCCACACACACACACATTCAGTCTAAATAGCACATCTGACAAAGAACCTATTGACGCTAAGAAGCTTAACAATGAAGAAAGCATTCCAGTCAATTCGAATGTTAAAAATTCTTCCTCCTTTCATCGTATGGTATGACCCTAGCGGAAAATAGTTACTCTATTTTCGGATGTTTATTGTTATCTTTTTAAATACAACAAAACACGAACAAAATGACATATCTTGTTATAAAGAAACAATTTTAAAAACTATTTTTGAATACCTATGGATTTTATTAGAAAGGTCGGTTAAACGTTTAACACGGTTCATACGTAGCCATTTAAATGGTTAGCATTTTGTGTAACCGTGTCACAGCTAGTTGGTAACATGCAGTCAGACATGTCGTCATCACTTATCCCTGATTATTCTCTTTGCACTCCTAAGCACCCATCACACAGCTCTTTATACATCCAATCGCATTTCATGCCATCTAAGGAAAATCTAAAGAAAGTTTGTTTGTTTGTTGTGTAAGATGTAATTTTATTTCATCTCGCGAGTGAGAATACTGTTTTTAAAGTCAACTCGATGAAATAAAATTTCATCTTACACACAAACAAACAAATATCATCTATATATGTTATTCTATATGAGTCTAGTTTAACTACGTGACCATCGGTGCGGGGCCAATATTGCAAGGGTCATGATTGATGAAGCCGGAAAGGAAACGCTACATACCAACGGTTAAGCTATGGGCAGTGTAGTGTCGCAAAAAAAGTGATTTCCTATATAAATCAAGTCAACCTCGGAGGAGGGTCAATCAATCAATCAAGATCTAAGAACGTCCAAACTTGGGTTCTGTACGCCTTCTTAATAGAACAAATTTCTGCCAAATAATTGTAATTTCCTTCCATCATTTCAAAGGACACAGAGCTGACATGAAATTATAACATTCACACATAATGACCAAGTGCAACATTGAGCTTGACCCGAGGAAGATCAAACATGCGCTCTGGACATACAGCAATCTCTTCTAAAAATTCATGATCAGATGTCAAATTGGACACACTAGAGTTGCACATTTTTATCTTTTACAGGAGATGATGCTACTTTCTTACAGCTTGAAATGAATATGTCACGATCAAATATTTCGCCTTAAATGCCATGATCTTGCAGGGGCTCGTTATAGATATTATCACTGACTTCTATGTATATAAAAGCGAATATTTTTATGATTTTAGAGACAAAAGCCCAAAAATGTGATTTCTGTCCTCATTTGGTAAGTTTGAAATATTGTTCTGAGAGAGACGGGCAGGGTCTTTCCTATCCTAAGGGTAAACAAATTGAATTATACAACATATAGTTTATATTATATAAAGGTATACAAAAAGTATTTTTGTTAACTTTTAAACGGTTAATACTTTGTAAAAAGTTTAATGTTAGGATTTGAGTTATGTGCTTTAATCGATACAATAACTTACATTTCAAGAGTTACCACGTTATCATAGTGTTCTCTGTGTGACGAGCCTTTGAAAACATGAAAGATTGACATAGGTGTTGATAATTCTAATGATTGATTTAGTCTCTTAATTTTAAATTAAAGATGCAACAGTTAAACACATTTTATTTTAAAAGTAAATATAAGTTCTTTTTATTTGTATAATTTGTTAGAAATAGTGAAAATAACGGCTTGTAGTAATGAGTGGAATGTCTCTAAGGAGAGATCTTTTCTCTTTTTCTCATTACAAAATCCAATGTCCGTATATTCATAAGATACACTTGTACTTGTATATATATCGTTAGGTCAACTTAAATGATTTTAAACTTTATATCATTAATTCCTGATAAATTTATATCTTTCTGTTGACGATTCATTTAGTATCAAATTACAAAATATTATGAGCAAGTTTTCTTTTCTCATTAAAAAATAACGTCAGTAGAATGTGACGAAAATTTAATAATGCATCGTAAGTTATTATTCTTCATAGTACTATATTAACAATATAACAATAATTGAATTATGTTTTTGTTTCATTAATCATACTTTTGACATTACTGATTCCCAAAGAAGAAATCATATTTTTCTGCCAGGTTGTCAAGCATGTGCAACAATACGACATAAATGAAAATATAGAGAAGCTTTGCTCTTTCATTTATTGATTTTTTACATGTCAAAATTTTCAATGAAAGTTCTCACATCCTTAAATTGGTTTATAAAAACATATATTGATTTTCTAATTGAATAAATATAAACGATTTAATTGACATTTCGATATGAATGTATGAAGCTATGCATTAATTTTTATTCATTTATCTATTCAATGTTACTTTACACCTGAATACCCGCATGCGATAACAGTAAATGGTGATTATTCAACAATTAAGATATTAAAATAACATATGAAACAAATAAGCGTTTGCACAGATTACGCACAGTATAAAAATAAATAGTTTTATACATGCACAGACATTTGTTAAAGGCAGTTAAAGCATAAGCTTGAAAATGATGTTATTAAAACAACTTTGGGTTTTGTTTTTTATTCTATCTTTTGGCATTATTATGTCTCAATCTGACATGATGAAGGAGTTTAATGGTTCTGTTGGAGAACTTACGAACTGCACGTTGAAGCTGGAAACTAAATCACAACAATTAAAACTTGATTATTTAATTGATCAGGAAAACTGGCTAATCAAGCTTGATATAACAATTAAATGGAGTCAACGATCATCTAATGATACTTACCCTGAAACCTTGACATGGTTTTTTACGAACGGCAACATCGGAAAAAAATTACTTGCATTGGATCCTAATTTCGTTGGTATGTCCCTATTGACATTGTCGTATGGAATAGAAGAGATGAAACTGTCTTTGTTGCAAACACCTGACGATTGTTTAGGCAATATGCCTGCTAGCTATGCAAACAAACACTTAATATATGCCTTACTAACACTTCACGACACATCCACTGCTTTTAAAGAAGAAGGAAAGAATATGCTAGGTGTATGCACAGGATCTGAAGAATCTGATATAAGCTGTTGCGAAATTACACCTCTAGAGAAGAAGGTGAAATGCAAAGGACTTTTAGACGATAGTTGGATCGGAAAGTGTTATAATATAGTTGTTATCTTAACATTTCTGGCATTGACTCATGTCATCAATTATATCCCGATGTCTATTTTTGATGACTCAGAGAAACAAACATATCACATTCTAGGCGACATATTAAAGTTGAAAGTGAAGTTGATGAAAGGGTGTTTTAATGAGGATGCCTATACAGAAATAGACAACCTTAAACACGGCAAGTTCTTGAAAAGCGTTCATGAATCCATCGAAAAGAACATACACAAAGTAGTAAGCAATAGGATGCAACAACATGTAACCGAAGTTCATGTGTCAGGCACTGTAAATATTACAGCTGTAGATAAAGCAAATGTTGATCTTATTCCTGCGTTCTATCCTTCAATGCATGTGTTGGAAAGTTTATTCATTCTGTTAAAGGAACTTTTTAAAGGTTGTTTTGTTTCACATCATTCCGTAAAGGACTTTAAGATTTTGGCGGTTATTTTCAAAGTTTTTGTCGTTTTACTATGTACCAGTCCAATTATCTTTAGAGCTTATTTGATTAATTTTTATCACGACAATTATGTCACCAAACAATATTTGAATTATGTTTTTGTTTCATTAATCATACTTTTGACATTACTGATTCCCAAAGAAGAAATCATATTTTTCTGCCAGGTTGTCAAGCATGTGCAACAATACGACATAAATGAAAATATAGAGAAGCTTTGCTCTTTCATATTGTTACCTCTACGTAAATTCAAAAACAAAATGTGCAAGTGGTGTCTTTTTTTAATTTTCAATCTACTTATAACACCTTTCTTTTTTTTGTATTTGTCACTACCCTTGTTGCAATTTTCCATAGAATATTTATTCAACTTTCCCAAATTACCACGTAAAGGAAAATGCCTTTCACTAAAAATAATTTGTAGGATTCTAATCTTAGTTACAATGTATATAGGACTGTTTGTTTTAATAGATTCTTTTGCATTCTATACACAATGCTGTGTCTATATCTTAATAGGCCTTTTATTAAACTATGAAATGATTTTCGATAAGATCATTTTTATTCTTTTGATTTTAACGTATGCACTTGATTGCGTAAGCACAATTCACAAAAAGGTTCACTGTTTCAATGTAAAAGTTGTAAAGCTTGTTGACCAGATCAATAAAGAAATCACTGGTAAAAGTTGTTTTGACATAGCATTGAACAACGGAAACCTAAATAGAAATATAGTCATTCAAGTGCCTATGAGTTATCACAATGAACATGCACTAAAAGTAGCTGTCAGGAGTGACGGCAAACCATGTTTATTAGTACATGGTTTATTCATTTTCAATAGCTTTGAAAATCAAGAAAACTTGCCCATTACGCACATCCCGAGACAATTTGTTGATAAGTTAGCTTCTATAAAAGGGAGATTTACGGCAGAGACAAAACACGTTCTAATTGTCAAGGCAGTCATTGAAATCACTGTTATGATTCTTGGACTTTTAATGTTATTTTTTGTCCTTCATGGATTTATGAGAGGAAATAACGTATCTGCCATAACACATACCATAGTTTCTATCGGAAGCAGTACGGCACTTGTTATGTTAAACAAGCTACTATTCAAAGCAGCAGACCCTACTTTTGACGACCATGATATGCACTTAAAAGAGATCATAAAAGCGCAAATACCAAAGTTTCAAGACTCTTGGGAGGATATTGACTTTGGAGAAATTTCGTTATGTGGCCCAGAAAATATTGACCTATCAACAAACAATTCATGCAATTCTGATTTAGATTTTGGCTTATTTGCTAAAGTGCTCTCTGATTATCCTGGTATTGTCGAGTCATTCTTTTGCAAAAAGCAAAGTGAGAAAACAGATGAGTCTGAGTCTGTAGTTTGAACAATTTTCTATAGTACATTGTAGAGAGTTGCATACATTAAATGTATCAAAAATATTAAACATTTTTTAATATTTTATTTGTTTTTATATACAGATTAGAAATTGAAATGACATAAAATTTGATAATATTGCACTATAAATTTTCATTGCAATTTATATTATATGTAAAATTTTTCATTCTTGTAAAATAAGTTATTGTAATTTATTGCATCAGGGAAGACCCGTTGCTAATGTTGAGAGAACTTGTGGGTCAACCCTTTTGCCAAATATGTCATGTCATTGTATTGTAACAGTCTACATGTATGTATATGTCTTATTTTTGGCAATAAAATATGTTTAAATCAATATGTAAAATTTGTTAAGGAATGAGTAAATCGTTACAGGCAAGTTAACAAACTAGCATATTTCTTTCTTACACGTTTCGCTTTGTAACTAAGTCTATTATAATGTTTTTACTTCATCCGTTATATTATATTACTCTGTGATCAGTACTTTTGTTATCCAATCTTAAAATCAGATCATCGTTGTCGCTCTGTTACTCTTCGCTACGAACGTAGGGAAATGGAGCGACAGTTAGGATATGATTTCAATAAGATTGATTTGTTATCACCTAAAGTGTTGTTGTTAATTTAGTTTGATCATTTTTTGGTTTATCCAATCATTTAAAATTATTGATAAGGCCTGTATTAACATTATAATAAAACATTGGGTATAGATATTGTTTTGTTCGTAATCGTAGCCCTTCCACTTATATACCGTTAAAAAGTGTAAGGTCAGGGAACCTTAGACTGTATGCGAGTCTTTATTTATTGTTAGGGACCGTCTTTTGTGATTTCTTACTTTCTTTTGTTTTCATTGCTAATGAAACTTACTCTGTTGATATTCTTAGTAACTGCTGTTGCCCGAGGTGTTGATATAGATGATATGATTACTGTAACACACAAACCTATGTATTATTTATCTTATCGCAAACAAACCCTGCAATGAGCTGAAAAATTCAAGTAACTGTAACAAAACAAAACAATATCTTACATTTACACACCTTCTTGGACAGGCTGTTGAATTTGAAATATTTCTTTTAAAAAAATCATCGTCCTTTATACAGAACTCAAGAACGTATATACCGAGCTTTTTAAGGGGAGCGGTGGCCTAGTGGTTAAGGTGTCTGCCCCTCAACACAGAGATCATGGGGTCGAGCCCTACTCGGGTCACGACCATGTTTCTTCATATGACACCAGTACTGGTTGGTTCGAGGAAGCGGACTCGAAGGTGATTAATATAAGTTGTATGAACTTGTTTCGCAACCGAGCTTAAATAAATATGTTTAAACCAAAGCTTTTTCATGGAATATGAGTCCTGTTTCGATGAACAAGGAATTGTTTCTTAAAAGTGCTCAGTATATACACCCCTTTAATACTGGAGGTATTTACATATTTCCGAAATATAACACGTGACGGCTAGCGGCGGATGTAATCAATCTGTATTCCATATTCCATGAGTTAATAATGAAACGCAGTCGGGGTGTGCCTCGCAAACACGCCTCAATTTCAAAGACGCGAGGTCTTCTCGAACACACGTGGATTATTAATAAAAATCGAACCTACAAGGGTAAAACAGAACACAAAACCTGAAATAAAAGTACACAGTCAAATAATTTATTTTGATTTCATATCAAATACAGTTAAGTTCGTAAATATTCTGGATAATCTTCGTCAATAGGCCACGTCTGGAAGGGTAACAGGTTCGTCTTCTATAGGCTGTGAACTCTACCAAAGAAAAGCTATATCAATGTAGAGCAGCTAAATATGACAGTGTCCAAGTTATATGTAGATCTATATTGTTTATAATAAAAAGTCTACGACATTTATTTATTCATGAGGCAATTCAAAAGAATAATTATCAATGAGCTTGGTGCTTGTTCGTTACAATAATGATACAAAACCTACACAACGAGCTATGTTCATTTAGAAATCCAAATACAACATGTTATGGACTCTATATATAGCTAGATTTGATCCTATCCTATCCTATTATTTGTGCTACACCAGTTTTTTATCAATATGCAGCGACATTTTTTTCAGATCTTTTTTACCAAACTTTTAATGTTTGTTGAATCAAATACATTGAGCAAGTACAGGATAGACTAAATATAAAAGTTTACATTTATTTATACAATTACTTAACGTCTTTTTGTGACAACAACTGAGATAAAAAAAATCAAAAAAAGAATGGAACAACTCCAACAAGTACAATGTATTCAAGAACTTATTGTTCGTTGGTCAAAGCACACTCAAACAAAACTGGGTCGCTGTAAATCCGATCTTATATGAGTTTGTTTTACACATTTTGATTTTACACTTATTTTTGGGTAATATTCCGGCGGTCGGTGTCGAGACAAATGGCCACTTCTTGTCATGGTAAAACTTCGGACTGAAAACACGCGACCTCTGGATTACACATTTTATCCTCTACCTATATCTGAAAAAAAAACATCCTTTGTTGTAGACTAAACCAATTACTTTTCTATCCTGCACAAAATTTGCAAATATTCCCCAGCGACAATCATTCTCTTCAGGCAATGATTTGCAATTCAATTTACTTTAAGATCTACACGCAATATGCAAATCAGATAAGTAACAAGTAAATTCTTTAGTGCCCATTTTCATCCAATATCGTCTAGTCCAGTCAATTTGTAGCAATATATGCCAGAATACTTCAGAAATTGAAAAAAAGCACCGAAGTCGGTAAGATGTAAATTAAAACAAAAGAAACGTTTAGACCAAAGAGACCCATTGATCAAAATGACATCCATGATAAGAAATAAACACCTTTCGAAAAAATAGAAGCTACTTATAAATGAAATTGTAAATTGGAATTTATCACATGATAGATTTGAAGTGCTTGTACGTGTAATCAAAGGGAATTTGACTATATTTTAAGGCCTATAATTTAGTATATAATTTTCACTTCACATGAGAGATTTACAGTACTTGTACATGTAATCAAAGTGAATGTGTCTATATTTTAAGGTATGTTATCTAATATACAGTTACGGTGTTAGCAATTTGCATCAGACATAGCAACAAGCACAAAAATATCATATATTAATACGTTGGCAAATGTGAGATACATAATTCCATATAACATATATTTATATAGCTGAAAATAAATGTATATTGTTCTAAAACAAAATGTTATTACATGTTTTCATCATATGAATGTTCATACTAATTATAAATCACTTAGAATTCTATGCACATATTTCCTTCAACTATTATTTTGTTAGAATATCCTAATGACATTCTTTGTAAAAATAACGTTTGAAAAGATATAAGTTTACAATAATAATGGTTATTAAATGTTGTTTGTTTTTTTGATTGCACGGTAACAAGTTCAGTGAAATTATTAAGCAGTTTGTTGAAATCTGTATATGGACACTAGGAAATGTCTTCTTCAACACTTATTCGTTGGAAAAATAAATTAAAATGTGGATTGATTGCGACTGAAGATGAGCCCAATGCCTGTTGGGCTTAAACAGCAACAACTGTCAAGATGGTTGCTAAAGTGAAAGAAATGGTTAACACCGATGCAAGATACATGTCATTCTCAAACATGTTTTAAAAAATGAAAATGATTAATGCTTTATGGATTCCCCATTAGCTGACAGATGAGCAGCAACTGCTTTGAGCGCAAAGATATAATGATGATTAAAATGTTTGTTTTCAATAAATCATATTTACACTGACTTTTGATTTAGCGATTTCACCTGTTTTCTCTGTATTAAGTTTTCGTTTGGTTAATTAACATAAGTGTACATCTGGTTCTGTGCATTTTTTTCTTTTTCTTTTTTTCCGGTCATTTTATCCTTTCCGGTATTTAGTGGGGATCCGGAATAGTATTAGATATATAGGGAAAAGGAATAATCTATATTTGTGTTGAATTTTGTCGTAATGAAAGGCGATTAAACGATAACTTTTTATTTTTTATTGTATGTAATGAATGGTAAATAAATTTAACTTAAGATTTAAATATACTTAGAGCTTTTTATTAACAAACTTAAAATGCGGAAATGGCAATACTTGTAATTATATGCCTAATTGAATAAAATCAAAGTTTTTGTTAATATAATATTTGGCTAAATTTTATGTTCATGTATTTAAATATTATTTTTAGAAAAGATCATAAGATATACTTAACATAATTGATAACAAAAAAGATTTTTTCCATCAAAATTGATTTCAAAGTGCTGCAACTTCTTAATGGATTGAAATAGAGTCAAAATTAATGCTTTTCAGCGTTGGTTACACGTTACCTTATGATCGATCTGGGGTCATTTTTAGCCTGTCACAAGTCCAAAATTTTCTTGGCGATGAGGGGGACTGCCGTCCCCTTCAACCCCCCCCCCCAAACAGAAGAGGGCACATCCCCCTTCTGGCAACCCCCTGATGTATCTTTTGGTTGGGGGCCGCGCCGAAAAAGTGGTCACTTTTTTAAACAACATTTCTCAACCAAAAACAAGTGTTGGGGCCTAAATAAGGCATTTTTTCACCATTTGAGACAACAAAAAAGGTGATGAAAAAGGCGTTAAAGGCGTGTATATCGCGTAATGGGTTAATACGATCCCGGCTTTTCTGAATATTACATGGTAGTGTCTAATTCCCGGCTTTTCTTAGATCAAAGATGTTTAAAATATTGTACACGTATCGTAATGATTTCATAGGGAAAATGATAATCTGTCCTATTGAAACGTTTGTTTTAATATTTTTAAAGGTACAATATACTCATATATTGATAGGAGTAAAATTATTTGAACATTACAAGTCTGATTCTGTGTCCACGGGGGAGGAAGTGTTACACGAAGGATGGAGTTCTTATGATAACTTGTTTGGAGTTCTTATGATAACTGTCAAGGAGTTTCTGGAAAATGTTACGGATTTCTGTGGAAAACTTTTCCATATACTTGGAGAACTTGCGTAAAAAATGGTTATTTTTAACTTTAAATGAGGAGTTTGAGGTGCTAAATTAAACTTTGATAATTAAGCTTGCCCTACATATTGTATTATGTTTCAGAAAAACTCTTTTAGTCCATATTTCGTCGCCGTTTTAAAAAAAATCTGGTAGTTTTGAGAAAAATTTCCAAATTACTTGCTAATTCGTACATATTGACCTTTTCATTTGAGATCTTCTTCGTTGCTATACATAATTACCTAATTATTATGGAGAGTTGCAAACATAAAGCCCGGGCTAATAAATGTTTACCCGATTTTTCAAATGTTACGGAGTTCTTGTGATAACTCAAAATATGTCCTGGAGTTCTTATGATAACTTTTGTTACTGCCAGTGTGTTTTTGTGCGTAATCACGGCACGTTTAAGCGTATTTTATTAGTCAATTAGTGTGTAAATCATTATGAAGCATAGTACGCTTATCATTTGCACAAAAATTTGGTTATATAACGTTGGTTTTGATCGTGTTTTTCAGTTCAAGAGATATTTTTCTTACCTCCGTTTCTTGTGTTTTTTTGTGTTTGTTTTGGTCTTTTTGTGTGTGTTTTTTTATTTTATTGGAATACGCTTTGAATTTAATACTCAAGCATGATTTCTTCATATATACATTATTCCTTGCAGTTTTAGAGAACATTAAGTAACTATGCTATCGGTGTTTACAAATGATTTTCAGCAAAATAGGAGGTAGTATGCACTACCTTTAAATTATCTAAATTTAATGAGGTGGGTGTCGTCTTTATGTATTCAACGGGTATTTCAATTTCTAAACGAATCAGTTTTTTGTCATAGAAACGTATAAAGTTCTATGACAATGATATGACGATAGAAAGTAAGTCTTCAATAAGATATGTGAGTCACCGTAAGGTTCATGCCGTTTATCAACCTTGTTTCTTTCTCTATTAAATCTAATGTAGCATCACGTGACGTACAACAATCTCCATATTTCGGAAAATTACTGCATACATTTCGGGTGCATGGGTGTGAAGGGTATCCCGGTTAAATACGATACATGGTATATAATGATACAATTTACTTAGCCGCTTCTTGAGGGAAGCCCAACTACTTATTGTCTGCTTTAGAAAGGTGGTTGCTTAAAACATGTAACTGAGAAAAAAGTGTAAGTTTTAAACAATTTTTCCTTGGCGGTTTAAGCCATGTTACTGCTGAATACAGGTGACCGCTGATTCAGGTTTTCCTGAAGATTTTTGTTTGTTTGTTTGTTTCATTTTACGCCTTTTCCCAACAGTATTTCAGTCATATGGGCGGGTAGTTTCCTAACCATCGTTCCTGGAGAGTTACACCAGTACTAGACTACCTTCCTCCGTGCTAAACTACCAAAGCATCTCCCGGGGATCGAACCCACGCCAGAGAGGTAACTGGATTAGAAGTCATCGACTCAAACCCCTCGACCACGGAGGCGGTCGTTCCTGAAGATAGCTTAGCACCTGTTTATCCTATGTAGACTGTACACCAAAGCAGTTTCATGTCTTCTCCAGATATATTGAATGATCGTGTTTTAATTTTGCCACATGGCCTCAATGTTGCATTTGCGGAAACTTATGACATAAAACTTTTGTTGACGAACAGTATACACAGAAACATTTAGTGCATTCGTTGGGTTTTATAATGTCAATATGATTTCGCACAAATTTAATTAGGAACTAAAACACGATCAAAACCTACGTTATATAACCAAATTTTTGTGCAAATGATAAGCGTACTATGCTTCATAATGATTTACACACTAATTGACTAATACAATACGCTTTTAAAAACGTGCCGTGATTAAGCACAAGAAACACACTGGCAGTAACAAAGATTATCATAAGAACTCCAGGACATATTTTGAGTTATCACAAGAACTCCGTAACATTTGAAAAACCGGGTATACTTTTATTAGCCCGGGCTTTATGTTTGCAACTCTCCACTATAATTAGGTGATTATGTATAGCAACGAAGAAGATCACAAATGAAAAGGTCAATATGCACGAATTAGCAAGTAATTTGGAAATTTTTCTCAAAACTACCAGATTTTTTTAAAACGGCGACGAAATATGGAGTAAAATATTTTTTTCTGAAACATAATACAATATGTAGGGCAAGCTTAATTATCAAAGTTTAATTTAGCACCTCAAACTCCCCATTTAAAGTTAAAAATAACCGTTTTTAAGCGAGTTCTCCAAGTATATGGAAAAGTTTTCCACAGAAATCCGTAACGTTTTCCAGGAACTCCTTGACAGTTATCATAAGAACTCCAAACAAGTTATCATAAGAACTCCATCCTTCGTGTAACACTTCCTCCCCCGTAGTGTCGATGACACCGAGAACAGGTGGTCAATTCCCCGGATTACTATATGTTTAATACGATCCAGATCCAGGCTTTTCTGTAGGCGATCCCGGGATTTCCCCCCACCGGTATTTAGTGTATGCATTTACTCTGTCTACATGCATATTCATATGTACTCATATTCCTCTTTGTTAAAGTGAGAGAAATGGCTTCCATAACTTTATATGTCACTTTTATTTTGATGTTCGCTGAAGTCTCTTCAGCTAACAGAGCCGTCATTTTTGTGTCGCCTCTACGGAGTAGTGACGACATATTGGGATCACTTCTCCGTCGTCTGACTGTCCGTCTGTCAGTCCGTACAAACCAGAGCTACATTATGGGGTTTGGTCTATTGTTCTCAAAACAATAGATGTCTTTGATGTCATTCATTCCGTTTCTCTTGTGGGGTTATTTTCTGCATTGTGGAGTTAAAAAGAACAAAAGAAATAACAAAAGAAAACCCCATAATGTAGCTCTGGTAAGAATGGACGTCTGTCCGTCCGTCACAAAACTTGTCCGGACTACTCCTCATAATTTACTGGTGCAATTTCATCCAAACTTTACAGGAATGATCAGTACCAAGTCTTGTTGTGCATATTGTCAGCATTTTCCGTTTTAATGATTTTTGTGAGAGTTATGGCCCTTTGATAATTTTTATTTTTAAAGTTTGTCCGGACTACTTCTCTTATACCATTAATGCAATTTCAATGAAACTTTACAGGATTGATCTGTAGCTCAAGTCCTTGCGCATATTGCACGGGTTTTTTGGTTGAAGGATTTTTGGCCGAGTCATGGCCTTTTGATAAAAAGGTGTTTTTTTCTGTGTGTTGCCAGATACACAAAAGCTTGTCCGGACTACTCCTCATAAACTACTGGTGCAATTTTATCCAAACTTTACAGGAATAATAAGTACCAAATCTAGTTGTGCACTGTCCGTCTGTCTGTCCGTCTGTCACAAAACTTGTCCCAACATGAAATTGGCTATCATGAGGCGACACATGTGATCACTGATCGCTCTTGTTACATTTAAACTCACCCCTTGGAAAAAATTACGAAGCGAGTCGCTACTTGCTTTTTTAAAAGCTAACCTTGTTTTTAATTACAATATTTTAACCATGTGTGCGTTTTCTAAGAAAGGAAACTTTCTTATCTTACTCATTGCAAAACTATGTTAGTTATGCTAAATAAGGTTAACAGTACGGTAGATCTATAATGTTTTATTTAAAGTTGTCAATTTATGAAGCTGAATTTGCTGAATTCACAATGTTGGAATTATGAATTCATGAACATAAAATCGTCAACTGAAATCGTAATTTCGTGAATTAAAATCATAATGGTCAGGTTTTTTCTTCTTGTTTTGATGTAAAATATGAGAGGAACACAGGGACAAGATTTTATTTCCATATTGCTGCATCGTAACTAACGGAGGAATATTCCTGTAAGTTTTGATAGAAGTTTAAGTTTTGGCTAAACCAAAGTACCGTTTTAACTGAAGTTTGACGGGAAAAGCCGAAAACGCATGAGCGGCTTCGGATTTATATCGATATGTTCCGACTTAAGGCGATATAAAGATTACCCATTCATTAAGTGTTCGTAATCTTTAAGACGTAAGCAGTCAGGTGATTGATATGAGACGTCCATAACTCGAGGCAAAAGAGCAGGTGTGAATTTTGGTCAAGAGGTCATGTTTATCTTAAATATGCCATGGGAACCAACCATTGTTAATGATAAACGCAGTCATAGACATTTATAACAGAATAAAGTGATGGAGAATTTAGTAGGAATTTTCGCAATATCTGCATTTGGAATTGTAACAGGTGAAAAAAAATTGGTTTATACTTTTTTTGTGATCTTATCTGACTTTACCATTCACAGAGCTATATAAAATGTGTCCTAAAAAGACACCTTCAAATAACTTTTACCTTCGGTTTCCCATATTTTTGCCAGTTAGCTAGTCGCTTATGGCACTACAATATATTTACTAAATTTGTTGGGGTCGCGTGAAAGGTATTGTGACATTTACATAACTTATCGAATACTTACCTTTAACCTGTATGAGGATCAAAGTCTGCGATGATTATCTATAGTTTCTTGCTATTTTCTTTCTTTGGCCGGTGACCACAACTCTAAAGTGAATGTGTAATATCGCCTACTTATCCTAGCGAACTCTCTAACGTATTTTGATAAAATAACTCGTATTTGAGTTAAAATGTTGCATATTTAAGCTTTCTTTTCAGCACAGTTCCAAAATCCATTTTCTGCAATGATGAACACCGGAACCGGAAGCACAAACAATGCCACCGGATGCGGAACTAGAATAAATTCATGTGCTCCGTGGTGCAGCAAAAGTCTGGATGCAAACGGTTGCATGGTGTGCAGTTGTCAGAACGGAGGTTTGTCCCATTTAAACTAATGAATGTCTAAATTTGTATAAGGAATAATAGCAAATTGGATGTATTTAAGTTTGAATCTCACAAACTCTATTAGAATGAGAGCTAAGGGCCATTTAAACAAAGAGCTGAGAGTCATATGATCAAAGAGCTGAGTGCCATATAATCAAAAATTTACAGCAAAGCAAATATATATAAAGTCTCTCATTTACAAAAAAAAAACACTTAAATGCAAGAGATTATTTAATACAAATGTTTGTATACAAAGGTTCTTATGTCAGAATCGAGCGCATCATGCTTAAATGCAATGATATTCCAATGAAACTTATTTATTATATACTTATAAATGAAATATTGAGAAATATTGATGAAAAAAATGTATTTTTCTTTTCCGTATTTTCACAGTAAAGAAAATGTTTTACTGCTGTGAAATATATTTTCGTATTTTCACTGGTGTCTTGCCGGACTACTTTCTTCTAAATTCAGCCAATATACAAAATTAAAAGGGAATTCTTCCTATTCATAAGGGTATAAAAAAAAGAAAAAGCGTATAATAGGCAGAAAATGTAAGTTGTTTTCTATTAATACAGGATTTATTTTCATCTTGTGGTATGAAAATTACCATATTTTTCTCGTGGCTACTGCCACTCGTGAAATATTTATTTTCATACCATTCGATGAAAATAAATCCTGTATTTATGAAAGAAACTCGAATATCCTCTATATATTCCCCGTTGTATTGTATATTTATCAAAGTACTTCTTAACTAGATGAAATTGTTTATAAAATTGTTGAATAGTGATAAAATCTATTCTTCAGGTATTGATTTTTGCCCTACGCAGATGCGCATGCGCGAAATGTTTCTTCCGTTTCTAAGAAAATATCGTATTGTAAAATTGTCTTATTAAAGCTGTGTTTGCCAAGTAGTTTAGATAAAGCATATTTTATTGTATACATATACATACACAAAATTTCACAATAAAACATAATTAATTAAACATAAATACATTAATGTAAATGTACAAAGCGGTGGGGCCAAAAGTTATAAATATATTATCGAGGGACCGTACATTTTCATAACTATGGTTCAAATAAATTATTCGACTATAAATATGATATACACATGTTGGTAACAATTTCTAAATGCTAGCTTGCTACACACTTTTAACTTTAAGATTCACTCTTAAAAATGTTATTAAAATCAAAATCTTGCGTTTCAGCTAGCGAATCGCAAAGGCAAATGCTTTCAAAAAAGGTAAACATAATTATAAAAACGAAAATAAAACGGTTTTTAGAAAACTACATGTACGCTTGTACCTTTAACTTCCAGGTATGCGACCAATGGGTGGTATTAATCCAATGAGCGGGGGAATAAATCCAATGAGTGGGGGAATGAATCCAATGAGCGGGGGAATGAATCCAATGGGAATGAACCCCATGAATCAAATGTCACAGATGTTTCCTGGTTTAACAGGGGGAAGTTCCCCAATGACTGGAAATGTCCAAAAACAAGGACAAACAGCTTGCTCTCCCGCACCAACTACATGCCCGGTTCCCCAGCCTTGGTGTGAGCGGATTGCAGACGTAATGGATGGTATTAAAAATGTCTGTGTGGTAAAGGTCAGTATAATTGTTAAGTATTAATTAAAAAAAGTAAAGTCATTCGAATTGAATATCTTGTTAATTTTCGATCATTTTTTTTTCCGTTACATTCCGTATCATGAAAACATTTAGATCATGTAAAAGTCCTTTTCTAAGTCATCGTGAACTGTCGTGCAATTTTTTCGCTACTTTCCGTACATGTGTAGACTGTCGGCCATTTCCGTATTTCTATATCTAAAACATTGCGTATAAGCAGGATGAGTAACGAACCAAAACCTGTTACTGTTTAAGCAAGAATCAATGAGTGACGTATAATTTTATATGTGGAGAGCATTCCCCTTGGAGTACTAAGAATGCCGGATGACAAAGCATTTATTCTATTATCTAAATACCTTAATACAAAGCATATCTTATATATTAATTTGAATTATTTTGTTTTATAACTTCTTAAAATACAAGTCTATTTTTCGATAAACTTGAATATCGATTTGCCTGTGTTAACAGAAAAGGTCGTAGCATACGTACAAGGCCTGAATGGTCAAAAACACAATCCGTCTTCAGGAAAACATTGTCCACAAGCACGTCAACTACGAATTGCACCAAGCAAATCAACGGTAAACAGTTACCATGGCGCCCTGAAACCGAACCAAATAGAATTCAAGTCTTGCTTGGAGACGTTCTATTGCACTATATGATATGTTGATATCGGTTACCGTGCAAGGACTCAGACAAGTTGTTCCGCTTGTGAATGTTAGATACCATAAATTGGTAGATTTGCCCGGTTAGGTAAATGACATTTTCTAATAGTTTTGTTTGCTATTGGTCCGGCAAAAGCGTAAAGGGTTGACGGGTGCCCAAGTGGTCATGGAACATCCACCTTTCTCTAGGTTTAGAGTATCGAGCATTTCGGGTCACATCCGATGTTTCACCATTACGAATGACCAAAATATCGGAATAATCCAAGAAAGCGGTTACAAATGTATTAGACATAAGGTGCAAGAGTTTGTTTAATAAATTGAATCACATATATACTTTAGACAAAAACTGATAAACAAAATCATCTTATAATAAGAAATGAGGTACTATGAAGAGCTTTTTACATGAAATTCTCCTTCAAAAATCATGCTTTAAGTCCACAATTAAGTAGTGATTTATGGGAGAAATATGTAAGCCGTTCTATATTTTTCAATTAAATTTTTTTCTATTAAACTATATTAAACATTTTTATTAAAGCAGTATGCCTTTATCAATCATGCTTATATTCTTAAAAAAATTGTAAATGTATTTAAAAGTAAACTTTTGGGAAGTGATAACAGGAAAAAAGTTACATATAGCTATGACATTTAATAGTCTACGTAAACAAATAGGTTAAATAATGCAAAAATAGTCACGCCGTAAAGAAATGGGTGATAAAGTCTGCTAAATCAGTCATCAATAAAGTAAATTAGTACTTTAATTTTAAATATTTTTTCTTTTTCTTAAAGTATTATAAAAACTTTTTTCTCAAGTCTGAATTTTTAAAAAAATGGCTCATCTAGATCGAGGCATGCAGCTTCAAACGTTTTTGTTCAAATTAAAACTAATTTTAATATTTTGAATCTATTCAACCTCTAAACAGTAGATGTATAGAAAGTCATACGTGTCCTGGTAATACACGTACTCTTTTTCTCCTTTTTTAAGTGATCAGACTGATCATCTTGGAAAGTTTCACTTAACTCCTCCTACCACAAGTAGCGCACCAATCGTGACTGACCACGTGACCTCTTGTCCGGGAATTTTCGACTGCGCAATAATTTGTAATAACGGATATAAAACTGATGCTTTGGGTTGTCCTGTTTGTTCTTGTGAAAATTGATTGTTTAAAATAGATGCTATTGTAAATTTATCTTCTCATTATTCTTCTAAATGATGTCAGTCTGTAAAAATATGCATATCTTAATGGACATAACGGGTCTTTAAGAACGAGGTAAAAGTATTCCAATTAATGGGTCATCTCTCCTTATTTAATGACTACTACTACTACTACTACTTCCACCACCACCACAATCTACTAATAATGTACTACTACCATCTACCAACATGTACTAACTAACTACTACCATCATGTACCACATAACTAACCAATCAATGTACTACTGATCCTCTACAAACATTTAACAAAAACATCTACTACTGACGCATCTACCATCATTTATCTACTACCCATCTATCCAATCATGTTACACTACTATCTTACCATCATGTACTACTAGTACTAAATCTACCACAATGTACTGCTCCTATCTACCATCATTGACTACCTAAACCATCTACCATGGATGTACTACTACTATCTACCATCATGTACTACTACCATCTACCATCATGTACTACACTATCTACCATTCATGTACTACTACTATCTACCATCAATACTATACATCTACCCATCATTCACTACATCTCCCAAATCATGTTACTACTACGATCTCCCATATGTACTAATACTATTCCCCATCATTATTCTACTACTCCCAAAATCATGACTACTACTATTTTCCATCATTACTACTACTATTACCATCATTACTACTACATCCCCATCATAAAACTTCTTACTATCTACCAAAAAATTATACTACTATCTACCACTCATGTACTGCTACTATCTACCACTCTGTACACTACCATCCCCATCATGTACTACTACTCTATCTATCCCATGAAACTACAACTATCTACCATCATGACTCACATCTTCCCACATGACTACTACTATCCCCCATCATATAATATCTCCACTCAGTACTACTTACATCTACCTTTCATGTACTCAACTTCTCCCCAAATGTACTACTAAATCTACCACATATACTACACTATCTCCATCATTACTACTAATTCCTCATGTACTACTACATTTCCTCATTAATACTATATCTACCATCAGGGTACTACTACAATCTACCACATATACTCTACTATCTACCATCATGTACTACTACATTCCCAATCATGTACTATACTCCCATTATCCCTTATACTACTTCACCATAAAAGTACTACGTACTATTCCCCTCATGTATACTACTTTCTACCTCGTATACCACTACGTCTACCACTCAATTAACTAAACCCAAATTCCCCATCTTTACTACTACTATCTACCAACATGTCTACTACAATCTACCATCATTATACTACTAAAATCTACCTAAATGTCTACTACTTTTTCACCAAAATATGTACAAACTACTTTTACCATCTTTTTCTACTATATCTACCATCTTACTACTACAATTACCATCATTACTTCACATCTACCATCATGTACTACACTATCTACCATCATTATACTAATTTTTCTACCATAAATATAAAAATTTTCAATTACCATCATGAAATATACTATCTACCATCGTACTTTTATATTACCATATGTACTACAAATGCTACCATCATGAAAATACTCTTTACCATCATGTACCACTCTCCCTCATGTATTTCTAATCTACCTTCAGTCAATAATTCTCCCCATCACGTACTACTACTATCTACCATATTATTACTTGCCATCTACCCCATTTACTATCCATCTACCATCATTTTTATATAAACAAAACTACCATTTGGGTACTACTACTCCCCATCATGTACTACTACAATCTACCATCATTACTACTACTATCTCCTCAGTACTGCATTTTCTACCTCATGTATACTACTATCTACCCATTTCACACTATCTACCATCATGTACTACTACTATCTACCACCATATACTACTATATCTTCCATCATTGATTCTACTATCTACCATCATGTACTACTACTATCTACCATCATGTACTACTACTATCTACCATCATGTACTGCTACTATCTACCACTCATGTACTACTACCATCTACCATCATGTACTACTACTACTATCTATCTCCATGTACTACTACTATCTACCATCATATACTACACTATCGTACCATCATGGTACTACTACTATATACCATCATATACTACTACTATCTACCATCATATACTACTACTATCTACCATCATGGTACTAACTACAATCTACATCAGTATACTACTACCTATCTACCATCATGTACTACTACTATCTACCATCATATACTACTACTATCTACCACCATGTACTACTACTATCTACCATCATGTACTACTACTATCTACCATCATGTACTACTACTATCTACCATCATGTACTACTACTATCTACCATCATGTACTACTACTATCTACCATCATGTACTACTACTATCTACCATCATGTACTACTACTATCTACCATCATGTACTACTACTATCTACCATCATGTACTACTACTATCTACCATCATGTACTACTACCATCTACCATCATGTACTACTACTATCTACCATCATATACTACTACTATCTACCATCATGTACTACTACTATCTACCATCATGTACTACTACTATCTACCATCATGTACTACTATATCTACCACTTTCTACTAACCATCACATGTACTACTACTATCTACCAATCATGTAACTACTACTATCTACCATCATGTACACTACTACTACATCATGTACTACCTATCATGTAGTCTACTACATCTACATCTGTTCCACTATCATGTACTACTACTATCTACCATCATGTACTAACTACGAATCTTACCATCATGTATACTGCTATCTACCATCATGTACTACTACCATTCATGTGACTACTACTAATCTTACATCACGTACTACTACTATCTACCGATCATGTACTACTATGCCATCTACCATCAGTTTACTACTCACCATCTAGGCCCATCCGATTGTACTGACTACTACTACCATCATGTACTACTATTACTATCATGTACTACTACTATCTACCGTCATATACTTCTACTATCTACCATAATTAACTACTACCATCTACCATCATTTACTACTACTATCTACCATCATGTACTACTACTATCTACTATCATGTACTACTACTATCTACCATCATTTACTTCTACCATCTACCATCATGTACTACTACAATCTACCATCATGTACTATTACTATCTACCATCTTGTACTACTACCATCTACCAGGATGTACTACTACTATCTACCACTCATGTTCTACTATCATCTACCATCATGTACTACTACTATCTACCATCTATACTACTACATTACATCATGAAACTACTACTACATCATGTACTACTACGTCTACCATCAGTACTAATACTATCTACCATCATGTCTTTATATTACCATCATTTAATACTATCTAATCTGTACTACTAATCTCATCAGTACTACTATATCTACCATCATGAACTTACTATCTACCACATGTATACTACTATTCCCACTCATGACTGCTACTATCTAACTCATGTAACTACCATCTACATCATGTACTACTACTACATCTATCGCCATTACTACTACTATTAATCAGACTTACTATCTACCATCATGTACTACTACTATCTACATCATATACTACTACTATCTACACTCATGTCTACTAATCTACCATCATGACATACTATCTACAACATGTCTACTACATCTACCATCATATACTTACTATCTACCATATGTACATACTATCTACCATCATTACTACACTATCTACCATCATTATACTATTCTACCATATGTACTACTACAATCTCCCATCATTTACTACTACTATCTTACCATCATTTACTTACTACTATCTAACCATCATGTACTACTAACTACTATTTTCGCCATGTACTACTACTATCTAAAATTTAAAATGTACTACTACTATCTACCACATGTACTACTACATCTACCATCTATACCACTACTTTTCTACCATCATTACTACTACCATCTACCATCATGTACTACTACTATCTACCAACATGTACTACTACAATCTCCATCAAAATACTACTACTATCTACCATCATGTACTACTACTATCTACCATCATGTACTACTACTATCTACCATCATATACTATTTACTAACTACCATCATGTACTTACTCCCAATCTACCACATATACTACTACTATCTACCATCATGTACTTACTACTATCTACCATCAAAACTACTACTTTCTACCATCATATAATTATTTCATATCTACCATCATGTACTACTACTATCTACCATCATTACTTCTACTATCTACCATCATTTTACTACTACTGTCTACCATCATGTACTACTACTACTACCATAAATTACTACTACTATCTACCATCACTTTACTACTACTCTACCATCATGTACTATCTCATCTACCACCATTTACTACTACCATTCTACCATCATTTACTACTACTATCTACCATTATGACTACTACTATCTCCCACCATGTACTACTACTATCTACCATCATGTATTTAACAAACTATCTACGAACCAATGTACTACTAGTATCTACCATCATGTACTACGACTATCTACCATCATGTACTACTCCCATCTCCCACCATGTACTTCTATTATCTTACCACCATGTACTACTACTATCTACCACCCATTACTACTTACTAATCTACCATCATTTTACTACTACTATCTACCATCATCTACTACTACTATCTACCATCATTTACTACTTCTATCTACCTCTTTATATTTACTCCCATCTACCATCATGTACTACTTCTATCTACCATCATATACTACTACAATCTACCATCATGTACTACTACTATCTACCATCATTGTACTAACAAAACTATCTACCATCATGTACAAATATTATCTACCATCATGTACTACTAACTATCTCCCTCATGTACTACTACTATCTCCCAATCATGTACGGGTATTTTCTACCATCATTTTACACTATATCTACCTTTCCCTGTTTCTACTCTTCTCCCTTTAAATTTTACTATATATTTTCCTAATGAAACTGCTACTACCCTCCATCATTTTTACTACTTCTTAAATCATGTACACTACTATTCCCACCATTATACTACTATATCTTCCACCCAGGGAACTTCTACTACCCTACCATCATGTACTACTACTATCTACCTTTATGTACTTTTTACTATTTTTACCATAAATGTATTACTCTATTTTTCCCAATCATATACTACTACAATCTACCACCCTTATTTATTTCTATCTACCATCATTATTACTACTATTTTACCTCTATACTATTACTATCTCCCTCATTTTACTACTACTTTTTTCACCATATAATTATTTTACAATCTACCCCCATATTACTATACTTCTACCATCATTACTACTATTTAATCTACCATAATTATACTACTACTTTTTTCCATAAATTAACTACACTATCTACCATCATAATACTCTATCTACCACCTGTACTATTTACTATTCCCATCATATACTACTACTATCAAAACCCCCCCTTTTAATTTTAACTACATTTTAACCATAAATTATACTACAAACTTTTCTCCCAAATAAATGTATTTATACTATTTTCCCATCAGGGTAAATATATCTACCATAAATGTACAAATTACAAATCTCCCATAAATATATTTATTTACAAATTACCCCCATGTTAAAAACTACTACTATTTTCCCCATCTTTGTACTTCTACTATTACCATCCTTTTGTACTATTTACTATCTCCATCTTAAATTCTACTTATCTACCTCTTGTACAAACTACTGTCTCCAAACTGTCCCTATTTACTATCTCCCATCATTTTACTACTATTTATCTACCATAATGAAATACTTACATTACCACCCATGTACTACTACAAATCTACCATCATTTTACTTCTACTATCTTCCATCATGACACTACAAATCTACCTCAGGGTACTACTATATCTCCCCAAATTTTATTGACTACTTATCTACCCAACCTTTTGAACTACTTTATATTTTTTTTTTTTAAATTTTTGGATAATATTTTCTTAACATTATTATTTAGTTTATAGAAAGTTCAAACTTTACCAAAAATTTGTTTGACAAGACAGGGCCCCATTAAAAATTTTAAACAGGAAATGTTAAGATTTGTTCAAAAAGATTTTTTTGTTTTCTTTTGAAAAAGGGGGTCTTTTTTTTTTCTTTTTCCCAAGGGTTTTTTGGTTTAAAAAAAAATATTTCCCAAAAATTTTTACCCAACCGGAGCTTTTTAGGTTTTTTATATGAAGATTTTGAATTTTAATTCTATATTTAAGATAGTTTTTCCCGGGTGGATTCCCGGGAGGACACCTTTTTGGGCGTTTAAATTTTTTAAACCCTGTGGTTCTCTCTTCCTAAAATTTCCTAAAGGCCCGGCCCGGGGTTTGGGAAAAAAAATGGACATCTTTTTAATTGTATTTAAAATCTGTCCCCGGGAAAGTCGACAGTTTAAACTGCTTTAAATTTTGATTTAAAAAAATAATTTTACAATTTTAAAATCCCCAAAATGTGATTTTATCGGTTTTAATTTAAAAATTTATTTTTGGGTTTCGGATTTTCCCCAGGGTTATTTCCAGGACCAAAAAGTGAGTTATTCAAAACATTTTCGATTATTATTTTTGGGTTCTAAAAACGACATCAACCCAATAAATGAAAGCCGTTTCCTATTTAAACTAAATTACATATTCTTTAAAACGGGCCCCCCATTTTTTCCCAAATTTAACATAAAGAACCGAAAGTTTTGTGGTTTATTATGCAATTTTTAAACCAAATTTTTGACTTTATATTTGACATGGGGGACCCTAACCCCTTAAAAATTTCGACGTGGGTTAAAAAAAGTTTTCGAAAAAAAATTCGCCGAAATTTTTAACCCTTAATATCACTTTTAGGGCAGCTTTTTTTTGAATATCGTGTTAGAATCAAAAATAATATTCCAAATCGGTGAATTTTATCGTTTATGAAATCCCTGTTCGGTTTCCCGCATTATTATGTCACTCGAAATACCCCCTTTCGTGTTTTAAAATTCCCCGCTTTCCCGGAAACTCCAAACAGTGTTTTTTTTGACCCGAAAAAATCACATTTTTGGGATAAAATCTTTAAATTTTCTTTAAATAAACCACTTTACTTTTCAGTTTTAAATGTTAATTTGGGAAAAAAATTTGCGGGTCCCGGGGGTTTAGGTTTTAACAAAAGGGGTATTTTGATGAATTTTGGATTTGGTTATGACTGCTTTTTGACAAGGGGCATTTTTATTGGTTCAAAAGGTGTTCGTTTGCAAAAACCAAGTTCTCTCCCAACATATTTTCCCTTATCATTTCCCAGGCCGTTTCCCCTGGAACAAACCGTACTGGTGTTTAAGAAAAACATGGCCTGCCCCGATCGGGGCTCGAACCCATGTCCCTTTTTAGAGCCAGTCACCTTAACCACTAGGCCACCGTTTTTAAATACAAAAACCCGGGTAGAATCGTTAGTTTTTTCTTTTAAAAATTTTTAAACTAGGCCACAAGTTTAAAAGTAAAAACCAGAAAAAGGGCGTCTGTAAAAATTAATTTTTTCAAAAAATTTAAAAATTTCAAAATTACCGAACCCGAACATAACAGCAAAACTTTTAAAACCCCGGGTTTAAAAAAATCCCCGGATTTACATGTTTATTTTGAAACAACTGCACTGTTTTTAAAAAGGAATAAAAAAAAAAAATTTAAAAAAATTTCTTTCGATTTTCATTGTCATAAAAAATAGGGTCAGAAATTTTTAGGGGTTTATATTTTCTAAAAACTGTTTGATTTAAAAAGGAAAACCGCGCTTATTCATTCCCGGACATTATTTTAAAATCCCAAGAAAAAATTGTTCTTTAACCCAATGAAATTTCCCTCGGTTTTTTAAGGGGTGTTAATTAGAGTTTTGGATTTCCCAAAATTAATTTAAAGTTTGGGTTTTACCCTCGTGTTTTTGAAGAAAGATATTTGGGGGAAAGCTGTTCAGTAAAAATCCCGAAAATTCTGGTGGGAATATCATGTAAAAAAGATTTTTAACATATAAAAAATCCTGGGAAATTTATAAGGGGTGCAAAAGTTTTAAATCGAAAAACTTTTGGGGCCCTTTTTCCGTCAGTCTTCGGATAAATAAGGACTATAGATAATAGCCGAGGGTGTTCCGATTGCAAAAGTTATTCTACAATAATTGGCGTCCACACGGAAGTTCGACCCCTTTTTAGGGAATTTTTTTCAGATTTTTGAAAGGCAAATGGGCAACTTTTCGGACTTTCCCCGATTGGGGGAAATGGTTTTTCTAATTTTTTTCAGGGAAAACAATTTTTCTTTAAACGTACCCCAAAGGGGTAATTGAGTTTGTCTCATCACTTTAAGGCAGAGGATTTTCCCGATTGACCTGCCGGTATTCCGTGCAGTGTTAACCCAAAGGATTTTCTCACCTTTATTTTCCCCGGTATTTTGATCCCTTATGTTCATTTAAGGAAACCTAAACCTCAATGAAGATGAATAATATTTTTTACTGTCAAATATCAATTCCAACACGGAGTAGATCTACATACAGTTTCCGTCAAGTATAATTACAGTTTCCGTCAAGCTTAATTGTTATTTATTTCTGTAGCCCTATTTAACAAATAAGAGAGAAAAAACCAAATCTGAAGCAATTTCTATTGCTTTATGAGGAAAAATACGCTCAACCACTAAAGCCTTGCTGTTATGAAGGCTTTCCACACCAACAACTAAATAAACAACAACAACATCGTGTTACTATAGAAGGAATATATTTTGAAATCAGACATATGAATATTAAACTTGCATATAGTTCTATCATAATTATCATCCCTTTTAAAACCCAACCTTTAAAATTTATTATGAAACAAGTATTATCTTTTACATATATACATGTATTTTTTTTTTAAAAAATTTTAAAGTTCTTTTAGGGTCTTTAAACTTTTACAAAAATAAAAATTTGGCAGGGAAAACAAAATTTGTATCATGTGTAAAAATCAAAATTACATATTATGTACATTAAATATATAAATAAACAAGAGGGGAAAAAAAAAAAATTTACCGCCAAAAATTTCCCAAGAAAAAATGGGGGGCTTCATTTTCTGGAGTTTCGAAAAAGGGTTTAAAATTTTTGGCAGTTTTTTAGGGGAAATTTTTTTTTGTTTTCTAAAATTTGAAAAAGCGAAACCGTACCCCCCCGCCCCCTCAGTTTTCCCTTTTAACAATTGTTAAATCCCAAAAATTCCCCCTTTCCCCCTTGGGTTTAAAAATTTAAATGTACATTTTTTAGAAAAAAAACCTTTCCAAATTTTAAAGCAATTTTCATAAGTTTAGAAAAAACAAAACGAAAAAAAAACAGTTACAAAAACTTTATGAAATGACAAACCCCTAGAATCCCCAAAATTTCTTTCGTCTTTTTAAAAATTTTTATCTAACTTACTTAAATATGCTTTTAAAAAACCCCAGTGGGGTTTAAACCCAAACAGAATAAGATCCCGTTTTTACTCGATATATGAAAAGCAAAATTTTTGTTGGGAAATTATTAAGCTGCTTCCCTCCAGTAAAAAAAAAGAAAAAACCAAACCTATTTCAAAAAGTCAAACTTGGGAAAAATGTAATAAGTTTAAAGGGAAATAAAAAAAAATTAAATTTTTCAAAAAAATAATTTCCCAAGTTTTTGTGTGTTTTAACTGATTTTTTTTAATAAGGGCCAGTAAATTTTATTTTAAAAATATTTTACCTTATTTTAGTATTTTTTTTTTTGGTTGTGAGTGATGTTGGTGATGTGTAGATTACTTTCATTAAGCAAATTCATTTTTATTACTTTTAAAACTTTTTTTTTTAAATTTCATGAAAATAAGCATGAATCTAGAGGCGTGCTGCTTTAAGCATTTATAAAGTATGTACATAAATGTTTACAAAAATAAATCATGCAATAAAAACAAATTTATAATATATCAATGTTAACATACAACATAATTATGATATTGTTATGCATTAAAACTGGTACATAATGATAATTATATATACACATCCTCTTATGCAATCGTTATCCATACTTAGTTTTCTGCTGTCACAAGTGTTTCATTTCTTTTAAACAAAATAGGATTTCGTTTAAACAAATAAAATTTCTAAACAAAGCGCATGAAAGATTAAATGCTAAAATCATACATTTTCACCCACCAGAAATGCACTTACACACATCTTACTCTTTCCCTCTTCACAATTTATACAGTAACATGAGCAAAAAATGTAATCTTGAACCGGCGAAAAAAACGATATTTTTCTACTTCATCTACATTGTGATTATGATTTCTGCAAGCGTCTAGAGGTACTGCTCAAACGCTGCTCGTGTACCGTTTAACGAAATATTCAAAAGAAATATGAAAAAGAAATGATTTAAAAGAAATTTAAAAACATTAAAAAAAAACGAAAAAAAATGGTTCTTACAGCTACATGTTTTTCCGTTCGTAGGGAAAAAAAAATTTTGGTCTTGTCCCCTACAATCATTTAAAAGGTAAAAAATCTTTAAAATTTTTAGCGTTTTTAAAATCACAATCTAAAATATTTATAAAAAACTAACGCGTATTAGATGTTAAATTTTGTTTTAAAAAAAGTTACTAAAATTTCCTATATCGATTCAAAAATTTAAAATAAAAAAACTTCTTAAAAAAATTCCCCTTTATTAAATTCCCTTTTAAAGGACCCGAAAAAAAAAAATTAAATCAATTGCAAGAAAATTTAAAAGAGGAAAAAACAGTTTGCGAGAAAAAAAAACATTTTAAAATGACAGTTGCGAATTTAAAGGGGATCTAGTGATGAACCCCCGGTGAAAAAACACAATTGTTTAAAATTTTTGGGCCTCTCCCTTTTTAATTCTATTAAAAAGAAGTACTAAATCAGGGCTTTAAAGGGAAAATTTTTATAAAAATTTCCCCGCGGAATTTTCCCTTTATTTAAAAAGATAGAGCAGTCTTTTTATATTTTAGAGGAATATATATCTTTCAATATATCAAAAATGTTATGGAAATGGGACAGAATTTTTTATAAAACCCCTCTCAACCCCGAAACCCCCTAAATTTTTTTCTTCCGGGCATTTTTTTTGGGACTACATACCCGGCTTCTCCCCCGTATCTAAATTTCAATTTAAACAATGCACGTCTTGTCTGGATTTGAAATTTATCTTTCTCACCTATACAAGTTAAATATTCATATTTTTTCAATGGCAAATGTTCTTGTGTTTCTTTAAATTTTAAATTTTTGGGCTAATTCTTTGAAATTTAAAAGTATCTTTTATTAGGGCGACCCAAACGCTTTCCCCCGATACCCCAAAACGTTTTCCCTTTTTATGAATCCCCCCGTTCGAATGTTAAAAAAATGTTTCAACTAAATCTATATATCCCTCATCCCCTTTTTTAAAAAGTTTTTAAAAAAAATTTTTGCTATAAAAAAATAGTAAACTTTTGATTCTTAAATTTTTTCTTTTCTAAAAATTATAAAAGATTTCTTCATTTTCCCTGGGGTTTAAATTTTCCCCGGGTTTATGCAAAAATCGTTGAAAAGTCTTTGAATGTGGGTTTAATTAAAAATTTTTTGGTTTTTAAACCAAATTTTTTAAAAACCCCTGAGGGCCAGAGGTCAGGAAAGGGAAAAATTCCATTTTCCCCCAAAACCCGGGAAATCTGGAAAAACCCCCGTCACGGCCAGAGTTTTCTTGTAATTATATCCCTTTATTTGGGTTTAAACAACTGTTTATTTTTACACTAAGTTCAACGTTTTTTTTGAAAAACCCCAATAATTAGTTTATGAAATTTTTGTCTCGCATCGTTTTCCGGGGTTGTTTCCCAAAACCCCGAAAAAAAAATTTTAGAAAATTAAAATTTAAAGTTGGGGAAAAAAATTTTTTTGGTTTGTTTTTTTTAAAAAAATCCTAAATTTTTAGAATAAGGGATTTTATGGGAAAACAACACCATTGTTGAGCCACTCGAGACTATTATAGAATAAGAGAAGAGATTTGTAAGGCCACTACGAAGTTTTGCCCTAAATGTTTTATCACCCTTTTTAAATAAAATTATAAGAAACCGGAAAACACTGAAATAGAATAAACATTTCATGGGTAATTTTAATACTTTACCGCCATTCTCTTTTAAATAATCTGTGTGAAATGTTTTACGAAGGCTCTCCTTGATACTTTGGCTAAAGAAAAGTAACGATAAAGGTATGCATATTAGTGGAATTAACGCTAAAATAGAAAAAGGATTTAAATAAAGCTTTTTTCGGTTACTGTTTTAAAAACCCTGACAATTTGTGGCCCTTTCAAGAGACGAGGGGGTTTAAAAAAAAGATAAAAAAACTCTTTCACGTCTGTCGGATTTATGTTGAAGAAAAAGGGTGGTTTTTTTATAAGGGGGAACCCGTTTGGTATTTTTTTTACAGTAATAGCGAAAAGTCAATTTAATGAACGGGGAAAAAATTCTTTTGGGGGGGAGATGCTCGTTTTCCCGAAAAAGTTCCCGAGGGTTTAAAGAAAAATAAATTTTCAAAAATTTTTTGTATCCCCTCGGACCTTTTGGAAAAAACATTTTATAAATTTTTCTCGGGAAAAATTTTGCAAGCATTTGGGTTAAACAGAAAACCTTTTTAAAAATTTTTTTACTTAACAAAAAATTTTTTCTATTCCCTTTAATGTATTTACGATTTTTTCGATATTTGCAAATGTACAAAAAAAAAAATGGGTTGTTTAAAATCAATGTTTTTTTTTTTTTCAATTTTCCCCTTTTTAAAAGGCTTTTGGAAAATTAAAAAATAGAAATTTAAAAGTGAACGCAAATGAAACTGGGATTCACCCAAACAACACAATGGTGAAAGAACATTAAATCTGTTACAAAAGCTTCACCCAAATTTAAAGTTTATCTTTTCCGGGTTTAAAAATTGGGCAACAGTATCCCTCATGATTTTTACTGTGGGCCCCAAAAAATGTAAAACGTTTTCTTTTTTTGTCTTTTTTTCTTTGGAAACCCCCGTGTCTGCAAGTGGGCAAAAACCCCCGTGCTGTAGTGTATTTTAAAGTCGGCGAAGTAGCATTTCCTAAGCACTCAAATTGGGGTTTTGGTTTAATATGAAAATGAATTTGGGCAAATTCCAAACCCCTTTAAAGTTCCCCCAAAAAGGGGTATTTTGTAATTTTCAAAGGCCCAAAAAATTTGTAAACGCTTTTTCCCGAGTTTTGGGATGGGTAAAACCATTCATTGAAAAAGGGTTTGGACCTATTTGCCCGCTTTAAAAAGTTAGATTTTATAGTAAACTTTTAATTCTATCAAACCGGGGTTTTCTTTATTGATTCTGTCCCCGCCCCTGCAAATGTTTCTTCAGAGCGGGTTTGAGGGAAAAAATTTTTAAACTTCCGAATTGGGTGAAAAAATTAAAAAAACAATTGGGGTCAGTGTTTCCCGCACTCCCCCTGAAGGGGAAAAATACATTTTACCAAAAAATCATTTCAATAGAGGGGTGGTTATTTTTTAAACTGACATGATATATTCCATTTTAGTATCAACAGAAATATTCAACACTTTTTTCCTATGCGTATCAAATAGTTAACTCTTGTCTCACAAGGTATCTAAATGTGAAAAAGTTCTATGACTATGAACAAAGATTGCAATGCGAAACCGTACATCTATAACTCTTAAACTACAATAAATGCATTTTTTGACAGTTTAACACCTTTTTTTCTTCTTTGTCTATAGTGACAAAATTACGAGGGTTGTTAGAATACTAATATACTAGTATGGATTTATCCAATTTATTTAACTGATGTTTTAAAATGATTGTATACAGAATAAACTAATCCATGTTTAGGTATATAGCGGCAAACTACAAGCTGATCAACAGGAAAGTATAAAACATTTTAATTATCATTGCATGTATCATATTTGTTTCAGTTTTCGACACTTATCAAACAATGTACATAATGAGGATAAAAGCTTTTTCCGGTTTCCTACCGAAATAAAACTATTGAAGTAGATATATCCTTGATCATATATATATACCGTTACACAGATAGTGACTGTTTCGGTCGCATAACTTATTATTTCAGAAAATATAATACCTTTCTAGGTATTATAATAACAAAAGAGTGTTAAGGAAGAAAATACTTAACTAACATTCTCATTGTCATTAATTGAAGATCAACATTTCACCTTTAAAGTGATTTATAAGCATCCGAATGTTTTCATTTATATACATGTATATATTATATATATATTATGTATACTAAAGGTACTTAACCTGTATGCCTCCAGAATAGCCATAATATTTCAAGAAAATCAATGTTGAGAAAAATATTGAGAAAAAATTTAAATCAAAGCACTGAAAGCACTGAGGTATACATTGCTTGATAATACAATCCATTTTTGTCAAGGCCATGTTGATTTTAACCTACTGACCTCAAAATCAATAGGGGTCATCTTCTGCCTAAGGTTGATGTCCATAACAAGAGACTTAAACTAAGGCTTATTTCTTCCAAAGTTATTAATGAGACAAGGAAGAGGTGATGTTTCAACAGACTAGGGCCAGATGAAAAATTAAAGAAAGCCGTTTATTGACTGCAGTATAGAATATTGAAACAGTAATATTGAGTCTTCAGTGATGCTATCTAATGAAAGTCATGACCTGGCTTGAACTCTATACAAAGTCAATTAATTGAATCATCCTACAATACTTAATTACCAAATTTAAGTACATCCTTTTGTATAGCTTTAAATGTTACAGATTTATGTACTGTAATTTGATGCAATAATATTTATATTCTTGTGTGCTGTATTCATCATTTTCAAATTAATTACTTTATCATTTAATATTTCATTAATAAAATGAAATCTATTATCAAATCAATTCAGATGTACTTAAATATTTTCATTATTCAATAATTGTTACATGATTCCTGAGGACCATTTAGTGCAGTGAAGTACAACGAGCCTGTGATATGCACTATAAGGGACAGTACTGATCACTCCTGTGCAATTAAATTGAAATCCCTTCTGCAGTTTGACCTGACAGAAAGACAAGATTTTTTATATTTTTAGCTATTGTGGCCATTTTGTGCAGCATACATACTGATCACTCATGGAGTCATGTGAAGTCTTGATCACTCCTATGAAGTTTCAGTGAAATCTCACCAGCAGTATGACCTGTGAATGTCGGACAAGATTTTTCTTTTTTTAGCTCTGGTGGGTGTCTTGTGCTGCCAAACAGAATGAGCTGGCAATATGCACAACTAAGGATGGTACTGATCACTTCTGCAAACTTTCATAGAAATTCCGCCAGTAATTTGAACTATGAAAGCCGGACAAGATTTTTCTAATTTTAGCTCTGGCGGCCATTTTGTGCAGCAAAGGAGAAAGTGCCGGCAGTATGCATAACTTGGAAAGTACTGATCACTTATTTAAAGTTTCATTGAAATCCCCTGTGCAGTTTGACGTACGAAAGTCGGACAAGATATTTTCTATTTTTAGCTCTGGCGGCCATTTTGTGCAACGAAGAGGAACATGCGGGCGATATGCACAACTAAGTATGGTACTGAACACACTTGTGATGCAGTTTGACCTGTGGAAGCCAGATAAGCTTAATGCAGGCACAATTTACGGCACAAATCAGCCACCATAAAATCAAGTGCACAAATTTATTCGAGTACATGCAAAAATCTGCTATATTAAAATTCTGTGGTCAGGTTGGCTGTGTTCAGGACCCTGAGGTGGAGACCAGTGCCCCTCCTTTACAAAAAATAACTTTACAATCTATGCACATATTAGAATTAATCAAAATAATAATTCAGTATATGACATTTTTGCAACTACATGTATATATTTTGCTAGACATTTTCTTTCCCTTAGAACACTACTGATCTCCTGGCAGCTAAGAAAGTTGCAGTTACAGATGCCTATATAAAATACAGGAAATTCAAACCTGCCCCAAAGTTAAAGAAAAAATCATGACACTTTTTACAATATTCAAATAAGTTAATTACTTTATTATCCATAAAATCATTAGCTAGCTAAGACTCAGGGTAAAGAATAATTGCATGGGCAGTCAAATCAAAGCTATTAATATTAAGAGAGTTGACTTGGGATCCTCCTAGAGCATGTTGAAGTATGACCAACAACACCAAAATTTTTTTAAATTAATTGTTTAGATAAATGTTCAGTTTTCAAGCAATTTAGCATAAATAATATTCTAAGTTCCCTTAAAACCTAAAATATCAATAACTGAAAAAATGAGTTCTGAAGATCTCACATAACTGACCAGAGCTGTAAATAAATAAAAATAAATTTCCAAGCTTTATCAACCAAACATATTCCCCATGACTGACCAGATATGTAAATAAATAAAAATAAAGTCCCTAGCTGTATCAACAAAACATATTCTATCTTTTCAATTGATAAATTGCCTACATAATAGTGTTTATCCAAACTAGACTACATGTTTGTCTGTATATCCCCCATTTAGCATATTTGCCCAACTGGAGCTACCTAGGTTAATTAATGATATATGCATTTTGAAGTGTTTACCTTTATTGATTTACCATAATAGGTTTTAAAGGCAAATATGGGCTCAAATAAAAAAATATGTTACAGTATAGAACTGTTATCTTAAATTGTGGGGATGTGCGACAGCCAGACAGCTCAGCCAGTTACAACCCCATATAGTATTCTGAGGGTTCCGGGTTTGATTCCGGTCACTAGAATACACAGTTTTCTTAACCTATGTTATTTGGCCCAAATGTTGGGACATGATGGTAGATACTTCATAGCTGTAAAAGGTTCTTTGTACTGCTGTAAAAAAATTGTGGGGATATTTCAATATGGTAGGGATTCCACAGTATAAAATTAGGGGAGAAGAATGTATGAAACCTGGTTATAGGTCAATGGGTAAGAGAAGCAGAATAGATTCAATGTTTTCCAGCTTTGATTCCAAGTCAGATTGCACATTTTTCTCACCATGTTACTATTGGGGCCCAACATGAGTCTATGGCGGTATATAACTCTCAAGTCAATTCACTTTGTTAGTTTAGTGCAAAGGGACCCGGCACAGTGTTGGGATAGTGTAAAAAAATAATTCTAGAAATTGTTTTATATACTTTATATTTACAAGTAGAAAATCGAGTGGGGGAAGGTTGCACGGTTGTGTCCGACATAGCAAAATACGATGTTTCATACAAAATATCGGTTTGTTGTTCAAAAACGATTTAAGTGGGGACAGTAATGTCCGAATTTGCTGAATAATTAAGAAACGATGGCCTTTCAATACAACTACATTCCCTGCACTCATATTCATATTCCTATCTGACATGATAAATTCCATTTAAGTATCTACAGAAATATCCAACACTTTGTTTAACTCTTGTGTCACAAGGTGTGTAAATGTGGAAAGTTCTATGACCATGAACAAGGATTGCAAAATCTACCATCATGTACTACTAATTTCTACAGGCCTCGACATCAGCGGTGGTCCATTGGTCCGTGACCACCTGATTTTGGCAAGGACCACCTGATTTTACAGGCAACTGGTCCGTTAGACCACTTGATTTTTCCAAATGGTGCAGGGCTCATCTGGGAGAATGGTTATTTGGTCGAAAAACGTGCTCTATAATTGTTGTTTAAAACCATTTCACCGATGTACAGGTACATGTATATGTTCATTCATCTCATTTGTTCAAAAGATCTGAAGACATCCATAACTTTTTATTAACTCGCTTACAGCGTAGTTAAAAAAGTAGGAAAATATTTTAAAAATTAAAGTATAAAATTCATTCAAATGTCTCTAGTACTGCATTGAATTTATAACTTTGTATCACTATGGGATATCGGATAAACACATGAATAATGGTGCAAACAAAGGCAAAGGAAAAATTAAATATCTAGTAATCTTTGGCTACTTTTTCTTCTTATTTAAAGTACTTTAAAAGGTTATAAATACTTTGTCAAAAATAAATAAATATCAACAAACAAGCATGTATAATAAATCTGTGAGGAAAATAAGCTCAATTATAATGTAGGGATTTTTCTGTTTATCATTAATATTTCATTGTTTCAAAGACAAGAATATAATAACTTAATAGTTTAAATCTATAAAAAGCAATTATTATTCTTATAAGATGTACCATGAAACAGCAATGAGTATTTGAATAACAGTAAGGAAATAAGTCATTCACAAATGGTTTCACTATTCCCTAACTTGAGTTGCGGAAGAAGTCACTTAACCGAAGTATGAGTACTGTCATGTATTTTTCAATGAGATAATAAATACTAAATAGGATTACAATGACTTACTATCTGATCTAAGATTGAAATAAAAAAAAATGCATGTTTTCTTCAGTTGTTATAAATCTAATAATAAATATGTCTCTGTCACCAATTTTAAGTGTAGTTCTTCTAAATCTTAAGTTTCCTTAAAAAGAAATGAGTAAAAAAAAGATGGACCACCTGTGTACAGAAAGGACCACCTGAATTTTGGATCCAGTGGTCCGGCATACCACATCTGAAAAAGTTAGTGTCGATATGTTCTACCACAATCTACCATCGTGTACTACTACTCTCCACCATACTCTCCACTATTACCATCTACCATCGTGTACTACTACTCTCCACCATACTCTCCACTATTACCATCTACCATCATGTACTACTACTCTCCACCATACTCTCCACTATTACCATCTACCATCATGTACTACTACTCTCCACCATACTCTCCACTATTACCATCTACCATCATGTACTACTACTCTCCACCATACTCTCCACTATTACCATCTACCATCGTGTACTACTACTCTCCACCATACTCTCCACTTTTACCATCTACCATCATGTACTACTATTCTCCACCATACTCTCCACTATTACCATCTACCATCATGTACTACTACTCTCCACCATACTCTCCACTATTACCATCTACCATCATGTACTACTACCATCTAGCACCAATTGATACAACTAAATTTTTTTCTGAATTTTGATAGTATTTTCTTACTATTGTCATTTATTTATGGAAAGGATTCATACTAGTTTCACAAGACAGACCTGCGGTGGCACAAAGATGACATGTGTGTGTGTGTGTGTGTGTGTGTGCGTTTTTATTTATCTCGTGTGCACGAGATACTATATGTCGTGGCCATATGACCCAATGACCTCGAAATTATTAGATGTCATCTACTGATCAGGTGGAAGGTGACTTTTTAATATGATCCCAAAGACAAGTTCAAAGTGAATGTCTTCAGTATTTTCAAAGATTGATGTTGCATGTCAAAGTAAGTTGTTAAGTTTAAAAAAAATCATAATATATATATAGTGTATTCTGATTGGTATATTATCTCGTGGCCAAGACTTAGCTATCTCGTGGCCACGACTTAGTAACTCGTGGCCACGACATAGTATCTCGTGGCCACAACTTAGCTTTCTCGTGGCCACGAGTTAGTATCTCGTGGCCACGACTTAGTAACTCAGGGCTACGATAAAGTAACTCGTGGCCACGACTAAGTAACCCATGGCCACGACATTGTATCTCGTGACCACGAGATAACTATCTCGTGGCAACGACTTAGTATCTCGTGGCCACGACTTAGTAACTCGTGGCCACGATAAAGAAACTCGTGGCCACGACAAAGTAACCCGTGGCCACGACATAGCTATTTCGTGGCCACGACTTAGTATCTCGTGGCCACGACATAGTATTTCCTGGCCACGAGATAAAAAAATACACACATGTTACTTTTGTGCCACCGTAGAGACCTATTATAATTATAAAACGTGTCTTTGTTTGGTTTTAGAAAAAGTTAAAAGTCAAGCGTTGTTCCCTGCCGGCGGTGGCTCTTGTGTTTTTTTTTGTTTTTTTTGTGAAATAGACTCATTCCTAATGATTCTGATTTGAAAAGAAATATTCCAAATATTGTTTACCCAACAGGAGCTTCAGTGTTTCTTACGTGAAGATAGTATTTCAATTCTATATATAGGTTAAAAGTAAAAGTAAGTTGTTAAGTTTAAAAAATTCATAATATAGATAGTTTATTCTGATTGGTAAATTATCTCGTGGCCTCGTGGCCTTTCAATTTTATAAACGAGAAATATCTCACGTGGCTAACGGAAATTTCTATAGCGAAATTTTCCTCCATAAAATGAGTGGAGCAGTCTTTTTATATTTTAGGCAGATATATATCTTATCAATACATCAAGTGTTATGGAAGTGGTACAGAATTGCCTGTTTTATACAATCTCAACCCGCGAACCCGTCAATTTTTTTCTTTTCGGACATTTTTATTGGAACTATATACCAGGCTTAACATCTTTGACCCTGGAGTTAATCGTCCTGGCAAGGATGCGACATCGTTAAGAAAAGTCTTACGTATGTGCTTTACATAAATTGTTTCCGGTTGTATCAGTGTATTAAATACCATGAGACCAGAAGTCAGGAAAGAAACTGTTCCATTTTTACAAACAGCAAATCTGGAAAAACAGTCACGGCCAGAGTTTTCTTGTAATATATAATTTTGATTTGTTACATCACACTGTGATTCTACACTAAGTTCACGTATTGTTTTGAAACCCCGCATAGTCAGTTTATGATTATTTTGTCTCGCATCGGTTACTGAGCTGAAAGCAAACTTGAAGAACATCAAAATCAAAATAACGTATGGAAAACATTTCTCGTAGTTCAAAATTATACCTAGCATTGTTAGAAGATTGCATTGGATGTAAAACATCACACCAATACCATTTAAGCACATTACAAACACAAGGTCTGTTAATCCATGGTTATTCTTGTCACGCTTTACGTTCTATGGTTCACTAACAAGGGTCTTTTTAATGCGAAGTATAACTAAAGGTGTAATTATTAGTGACATTAACATAAAAATAAGGGAAATGACTGCCAATGCTTTATTGGTGCCAAGAAAAGCAAAGACAAGGTTTGGCATATTAAAGATGAAGATTACAAGAAAGATAAGCACTGCTGCAAGACTGTCGGGCAATGTTGAAGACAAAAATTTCTTAGCAGCTGGAAACAGGAATGTTAATGTAGATGGAAGGGGAAAAGTTTCTGGTTGCAGATGTTTGTTGTCTACTAAGTAAGAAAAAATTTGTGCGTTTAACCGATAAGTAAGCGTTTTATTTTTACTGATATCCAACGGGCCGTCGGAAATACATTTAAGTAGCTTTTCTCGAAACTTTAGCAAGCAGTCGGTTGTGACTGACAGAAACCTTTTCAAACTAATTTCTATACTTCAATGTATCTCGATCTTTCGATATAGCAACTCGTACATAAAAACTGGCGTCGTTTAAACTGAATGCATGTTTTTCACAATCCTCGTCATTTAAGTATTTTAGAATTAACTTTGCAATCTGAATTACGAGCACAATTGAAGCTATAGACACAAAATATACGAGGAGTATCATAATTGTAAAGTTTTCTGAAGGAAATTCACAAGTTACGTTTATTTTATCCACTGAAAGTTTACAACAGTATGCATTAGAATTTACTGTGCGAGTACAAATGTAAATCGTATCTTTTCTGTCTTTATTTCTAGTATCCACCTTGGGGGGGGTTTGGTTCTGCAAGCGACAAAACCATGTGCTGTAGTAGCTTTTCAACGTCGGCAGAAGTAGCATTTCCTAAGCACTCATCTGGCTCTTGGTGAATGTGAAGATGAATTTGGGCAATTCCAAACGATAATGTTCCTAAAGAGAGTATTGTGTAATTTTCAGGCAAAATTAGTAAACGCTTTCCAGAGTCTGTGATGGGTAACAGCCATTGCAGTGAAGAAGTGTAGGACCTATTTGCAGCTGATGAGTTAGATTCTATAGTAATCTCTAATTCTATCAAACGATTGTTTTTATTGATTACCTGTCCAAGTTCTGCAACCGTTTCTTCAAACGCGGGTTTAAGGGAACAAATGTAAACGTCCGAATTGGCTGAATAATTAAAAAACAATGGTCTGTCAATACAATTACATTCTCTACACTCAATGAATTGAAAGCATACGCATAGCAATATGAATTTACTAACTAGAGAGTGGTTCATATTCCTATCTGACATGATATATTCCATTTTAGTATCTACAGAAATATCCAACACTTTTTTTTTCTTTGCGTATCAAATGGTTAACTATTGTTTCTCACTAACCAGATAGAAAAATCCTTAAATGTTACTAAAAATAGCGGTGTTGGAAAATCTTATCTCACATGGGCTTATCTCACACTCAACGTGCAGCACTTCTAAATAATACGCGATTCACTCCTATTTTAACAAAAATGAAACGTCAAAAGTTCAAAATGTATTAAAAATTTGTGAGCTAATCTATTAAATTGTCTACGGAATCAAAATAGATTGATATTAACTTTCACACTGCAATGAGTCCTACTCTACCTAGGTCCGCCCTTTTCCATAACGATCTGTTACTAAAAATAGCACACTTTAAAATATCGAAACATTCTTCGTAAAATCGGATATTACAAGTACAAATGTTGCTGCAATGCAGCAATTGAGAAGCTCCGCGCAAAAAATGTGCTTATTACAGATACCTTACCAAATTATTCATACGCACAGGTCATGTTATATTCAGATTAAGTACTATTGTAGATTGTTTCCGAATGTTTTGTAAACCATTTTTTTCATAATTATACTTATCTTATGCACTGTCTATAACTGTCCATCGTTAAAAAGAGTGGACAAATATTTAATATAAAAAATGCTTTCACTAATGCCTACTTGGTAAGAAAAGTAATTCCACTGAATACAAACAAGACTTACAAGACTTGTAAATGTTATGTGACATGACTGTACTGTGTTCTGTTTCAGTAAAACAGAAGATAGATGATAGAAATATCTAAGTCTGTTTAATTGTAAACAAATATACAAATAGTAACAAAAGAGACTAATATTATAATATAGTAATATTACATATATATTTTTTTTCATGTCAAATTGAAAAAATGGTTTCTTTCAATACTGAAAGTAGAACACACTCTGGAATGAAAAAAATGGGATGAATTTCCAAAAGACCAAATTCAGGATTTTTTTGTTTGTTATACACGCGTTACAATGGTGATACAGTATTTATCAATATAATAGAAGACTGTTACCCGAATTTAAGGTAGATATGAGGAAATTCACTTGTATCATATTCATGCGAGACAAAGATATGAAAGCTATTTGACATTGGTAATATATAAAAAAAACTATTGGTAATTAATTTTTAGGGAGATCAATATATATTTTATGTTGAATTGCTTTAAAACCATTCATAAAAAAACCATTACACTTCATGTTCAAACTGCAGATCAATGTTTCTCTGTTGTTGTCATGATAATCTAATCTATAAGCCTATGCTTAAGGTGATTCAGCTTTGTCAGTCATGTTTGTTTTAACTAAAGTCTGTCCAAAGTGAAAGTAGGCCAAAATTCATATAACAACAAAGCTCTTATTGTACAATGATGAACCATTTGAAAATACACTTCCAGGTTTATACTTTAAGACAATTATAAACTAAAATAAAAAATGATAACAATAAGAACATTCACCTTGAATGTGCCACATTTCTGAAGACCAAACATTCTGTTGCAAAGTTTTATGCACATTTCATGAATTGCAAAATCCTTTTAAAAGTCTGTTTTAAGTGCAAACAAAAAGCTTTTTTGCAGCAAATACTAAAATCTTTTTAAAACTTAAAACTCCAAAAAAACAGTATCTCATGTCCTTCTAAGCACATGGCCTCCATTATTTTTTTGTAAAAAAGTAGTGCAAGAAAACAATCATCATTTATAGCCTTATGAACCACAATTAAAAAGAAAACACAATCAAACTTTAAAATCTAACCTTTTTTATGTGTAACAGTAAAGTGTGTCTTTGTCATGCACACAAGAAATAGTAAATGATGTTTATTTCATGGTACTAACTTTTTTATACATGTCATGGAGGCCATGTTTTTTCAAGGTCAGATTAACTACTATCCTAAGATTTATGTTTTTAAAAGTTTTTTGTTGTTTTTCTGCAAAAAGTACCATTTGTTTGCACTAAAATAGACTAAAACTGGATTTTGCCATTCATGAAATGTGCATTTAAAGATTTTGCAACAGAATGTTTTTGGTCTTCAGAAATGTAGCCCATTCAAGGTAAATTTCTTATTGTTATCATTTTTATTTTTGTTTAAAATAGTCTTTAAAACATAGAAATGGAAGTGTAATTGCAAATGGCTCATCATTTAACAATATGAGCTTTGTTGATATATGAATTTTGGCCTACTCTCACTTTGCTCAAACTTTGTGTGAACAAACTTGGCTGACAAAAGCGGCATCACCTTAATGAGTGTCCATCCGCTAGCAAGGCTACAAAATCCAGCTTTCGCTGTTCGGGTCCGGGACCCCCGAACATTTCACCATTCGTACCAATTTCACAAAGTGATATGCAAATGCCATTGACGCTAGCGAAATGCAAGCCAAATATACTAAAGTTTAATTATTTCAAACAACCAATATATCAACATGTTATTATTAAACATTTAATTTCATAAATATAAATTAAAAATAATTATCAAAGCAAAATTGTTTTAAAATCTTTAGCCTCAAATCTTCTTTTATATTGACAAATTCAATCACTAATAGTATACTTGATATTTTGTGTGTAAAATGTATTTCAAAATGTAACAAATTATGATTGCATGTACTACTAAAAAGGGAAATAACAAATGTATAACATTTATAGCCATTTAATAGGCTTTCGAATTTATGTAACAGGCAGAACTGCTTTCCGGTTCTTATTCATTAATATGGCATGCTGCAATCATCGACGGGGAAACGCAATATAGAAATCGAAAGGAGTTCTTGAATTTGCGGGATTTACTTTTAGCTGTTAATCGAAAGGATTTATTGCTCAAATCCGGGCCCATGGACAAAAAAAATAGTAAACACAAATAGCTCCGCTCCGCGCCTCTGGGCGCGGAGCAATGACACTTTGTCTGAAAAACATTCATGTTTTTTGTTATGATAACGATGCTTTTTGGTGACAAATGTCATTTTGATATATTTTAACTGAATATTCGGCCAAAATGACCGAAAAAGTAGAAAAATCTTTGCAAACGGTAAAACGCTTTTTGTCAACCATTTGAAATATGGACTTAATTCCTTATAAATACTTATAATATTATGGCACTTTCCGTTTTTAATATTGATGTGTTTTATCGATGACAACCTTGCTTTTTTGATGAGGGGATCCTATAAATGAAATTTATTTTCATTAATTTTTTTCACATTTAAAAACTTGGTCAGAAAATTTTTTTCGGAACGTACATAATGCTTTTTAATCCTAAGCCCCGCCCCCATTTCAAAAACTAGGTACGTTGTAATGCGCGTAGCAAGTAGATTCACTGATATTTGTGTGTCCAGGTGAGTGAGAAAAAAAAATCAAACCATTGGGTTAGATAGAGGGGATAGGGAAATCCGGCAACCTCGGGCAATCGGTTCCATCGGGAACTCGCCAAGGCTCGTTCCCGATGGAACCGATCACCCTCGGGTTGGGATTTCCCTATCCTCTATCAAACCCAATGATAGATTCTATTAGTCACAAGGTATGTAAATGTGGAAAGTTCTAAGACTATGAACAAAGATTGCAAAAGGACTCTTTCCTTTATCTACTCTTATATAATTTCCACATAAGTACTTGTTTCAAATTGGCATATCGGTTTTGATAAACTATAACTTCCTTAAAGCTGCATGTCTCCAGCTAGATGAGGCAAAATATTTCAAGAAATCAAATAAGAAGAAAACGTACATGTACTAAGATTTCAAGAAAGTTTTAAGATTCAAGTAACAATTTATGTTTGATTAATTATTGATTTTGCAGTATTTATCACCATGTTTCTAATGCGTGACTAACGCAGTAAGGGCTATTTTTGCATACTTTTGACCTCTTTTGGTAATTTACATGGATTGAAAAATGCAATTTGCAAATGTGTCGTTCATTTTTTTTCTAGTTCACTTCACAATATTTTACTTTTAAATATATTTTCAAAATGTTCGTTGAAAAATTAGCATGAATAGGACACATTCAAGGCTGCTTTAAGTTAAGGATTTCCAAAACTTTGACAAAAGGTTAATTTGCGCTTAAAACCCGTGTTCCGCTAATAACCGTATATTATTACATTAAATAAAGATGGGCAAAATTCGGGCCAAAATTAAATTGTTCCCCTTATAACCGGAGTTTCGTTATAACCGTGTTCGCCTATAAGTTTTACTGTATTTCGGATAATGTATCAGCAGGCTGCTCTCGCCTTATTTACTATAACTTTTCGTAAATACCCCAATTTTTAGTACAAATTTGTAATAAATCAGCAACTGAAAAGTAATTATCTGATAATAATACCATTATGGCGGTTATCAGAATGCACTTAGAACACCTCGGGGACATCAAAAAGTCCCAGCCGCATTGTTATGATTGTCGCACAGTCTTAAACACAAATGAAGCGTACTTAACATAAATTATGTTCGTTTTGTAATCTATTTTGGTTACATGTTTTGTTTATGCTTAACCCTTTCCCCCATGAGCATATTGTGAAAAATGACCGTTTTCACTGAAAAGCCTCCTGTTACAAGTTCAAACTGCTATGAAACTATGAAAAATGCTTCAATACTAATTCAAACTTGGGGCCAAAATGTTGACTGGACCATTGCCTTTTGTAACGACATGCTCAGTCTTAAAATTCCTGTTACCATGGCAACGAGGGGAACATCTCAAAATTGCCAAAAACTCACAATTTTTGCCTCGATTTTTTCCATCAAAAATTTATTTTCAAAGTGCTAGCAACTTCTCAAGGGATTGAGATAGAGTCAAAGGCTTTTTCATCGTTGGTTACACGTTACAATTATGATCGACCTGGGGTCATTTTTTAGCCTCTCACAAGTCCAAAAATTTTCTTAGCGATGAGGGGGACTCCGCCCCCCTTCAGACCCCCCTAACAGAAGGGGGCACAATCCCCTTCTGGCAACCCCCTGATGTATCTTTTGGGTGGGGGCGGCGCCGAAAAAGTGCTCATTTTTTAGCAACATTTCTCAAACGAAACCATGTGTTTTGGGCCCAAATAAGACATTTTTTCACTATTTGAGGCCTAAAAAAGGGGGGGGGGGGTCGAAAGTGCGTTGTTTCGCGTATATATGAGGTAAAGGGTTAAGAAAGGTGTTATACACGTCATAATATATAATATGACCTGTTGTTGCATAAATTAAATAAATAAACCGTACAATTTTATTCTCCGAATTAATAAAATTTCCATGAACACTTTGTTTATTCTCTTAATTTATCAATTGAAAACCCTTATGATAATTATAATCATATGACCTGTGGTTGGATAAATTAAATACCTGGTAAATTTTCTATTCTCCGAATAAATTTAATTTCCATGAACACTTTGTTTCTTCTGTTATAATTAATAAATTGTTCCTTTTATCAATTGAAAGCGCTTTGAAAACAATGTTTCTTATACTTATCTATATTATAATTTTTATCACCAAATTCGTAAAATCGTTATATACTTGAAGAAGATTACCAGAACTTTTCATGCTTGTGTTTTAAGTTAGATCTTCCAATCATATTTTTAAAGGGACTCCACTGAGTTTTTTTTGACATGATGGGAAAAAAATATTTTTCTAGATAAATGTACCATTTGATGTAGGTTTAGACCACTAATCGTTGTGCAAAATTTCAAATCATTCGCGCACTCCGTTTTTTCCAGAATAATTATTCAAATTGTAAAATAATGACCCAAAATGAAAAGCGTTTAAACGCTTTTCACTCAAATCGAGCTAGAAAAGCATAAAAATACGATTTTCAATTTATTTCAAAGTATATTTCTTACCTGTCTTTGCAAATATTTCTGTTAAAAATGCCCCAGCTCATTTATGTAAGAAATTCAAATCTTGTGTTTTAGACTTTAAAACCTCAGTGGTGTCCCTTTAAGGTAATGATCTAAGTAAATCTTTCCAATGTTTTTTCTTCGTATAGTCGAGCTAAAAATGATGCTCAAATTAAGACTTATCAAAATTGTAGGTTCCAAAAAGCATTATTTATAAAGATTTTACCGAATTTAACATTCTAATGGGCACTATCAGGAACTAAAGAATTGACATCATAGGTCAGATGTATACCTTAAAGTACACCTGTATGCAAAATTTAAACAAAGTTTACCGTACGGAAATCAAGTTATGGCCACTTTTCTGAACTCAAACTAGGATGTTATGAGGGCCCTTTTTTAGAAATGAGGAACCTTTAAATAATCTGCAATAACATTCTAATGAAAAATGTTTTCCTATGATTTTTTTGGTAAAAAAACAAATAGTACCATTCAGCTAACAATCCACATAAAGCAAAATTATGGTTTCTACTTAAATTTATGAAAATCTGTATAAAATGTTACCCTACCCCACCCATTTTTACCACTTGTCTGACCATTTTTCTACTTAGGGAGCCTAATTAAAAAAAATCTTAAAATTTACCCAAATGAGTGCCTGTTTTCAAAGTTTCCCTAATTTTTAAAAAAGTATATTGGTTGATCTTGTAAAATATGAAATACTTTTTTACCGTCTAGTTTTGATTATATTACACTTTGAAGGTACCATATTTATTACTAGATTTAGCATAATTTAGCCAATAAATACCTATATAAATTAAAAATTCAAAATTAAACACCTTTTTCTTTCCATATGGGACATGAGAGATACATAAATAATGTTAAAAGAAAAAAAGAAAGAAAGAAAAAAGTTGACCCTTCTGGGGATTGAACCCATGGCCCTCATTTTCAATGTTACAGTAGTTAACAGTAATTCTAGCCTATTTGAATACTCTTCAAAGCGGAGGTAATGCATTAGGGTGCTAATACCTTAAGTCAAATTTTACAAAAAGAAATGAATGCATATATTTTAATGATTACATATAATATGCATAAATATTTGCAGTACATATTTTACATATTCTTCGATGTTTAAAAATTGTTTTAATTTTTAATAATAAAGTACATACAATTAATTTCACTTAGTGTGGTTTACCACATTGATCACAACGTACAGGATATTTTATGTACTCGAGCAACAACAAATCAATGTCAAGCACAGGACTAAACAATGCATCTTTCAGTGAACTTAAACAATGATTTTTATGGTAGACAGGGATTCTAAGAACCAAATTATTAATGCATTGTTACATATGTTTCATGGAAACCCCATCGGCATTTGAGCCGCGTCACGACAAAACCAACGTAATGCGTTTGCGACCAGCATGGATCCAGACCTGGATCCATGCTGTTCGCTATCAGTTTCTCATTTATGTAATAGGGTTTGTAAGCGAACAGCATGGATCCTGATCAGATTGCGCGGATGTGCAGGCTGGTCTGGATCCATGCTGCTCGCAAACGCATTATGTTGGTTTTGTCGTGATGCGGCTCATTTAGAGAACACTGTCACGGTCATATCAATCAAGGTCATCTATTAGCAGCCCCTTGTATATTTTCTTCCCGACCATTGTATTTTTCAATAATGTAATTTTGTCTGTGGCATTTTTCAAAATTCAGTTTCACAATCATCAAAGCAATGTCAATACAGATTTGTTCTATTTGTGGTTCTAATAGTTTCCTTAATTTCGTCGTTAGTATTTCTAGTACCGTTTCACCTTCATCAACAATGTCAAACAGCACTTACAAGAAGTTCTTTCTATAGTTCTTTAAGTGTTTCAAGTATCACTTATCACTTGCTGTGTTTCGTACTAATTGCCCCACACCACTTTAGTTTCAAATCCTGACAGGGATTTAGTTTCCTGTCATGTGAGGAAGTGATTCAGCTAGCTAACGGAACATTGGTGGCTCTCCTCTGGGCCCTGTTCCTGTCTGAGGTCACAGCTTTTATTACGGCCGTCCTGAAATAAAGCACGGAAACTTCGGAAAGGCGCCTGAGGTCTTTCCCAACCAGTAAAGCTGGAAAGTCGCCAAATGACCTCTACTGTGTTGGTGTGATATAAAACCCCACCAGAACCAAACACGTGCTCTGTTAAGGGCTCTTTAAACGGGTTTGGTCGGTTTTTTAGCTAAAATCCGGCTAGAAAATTCAATAACCGGTAACCGAGGAGGAGTGAAAAAGTTATCTATTACTTTAGTTTTTTTATAACAAGATATATCAATTGTTTGTATTGTAGTTGTACTCAACGATGTATTTTTTTCAGATCTGATCGAATATGTTACGACCCTAGCGGAAGATAGTTAATATTTGAATATTGAAATCACTTAGGGAACAACAAAATACGAACAAAATGGCATATTTTGTCATAAAGAAACAAAGTAAGTGTTGGAAACCTACGGATTTGTTTAGAACTGTCGTTAAAACGTTTAACACAGTTATTAGGTCGCCGTTTAAATGGTTACCATTTTTTCTCACCATGTCTAAGGTTGCTATTGACATTTATTTCACCTAAAATGTGTTTAACCTTGTTATTTATGCAATTAAATATCCATTATATTAAAAAAATAAAAAAATAAAAATATTTTTTTACTGTTATATTGTTACAGACGAGTACGAAAATTATGGATATGTCCGTTCTCGGTGTTTTGTTATTTACTAAAATAACAAGGTTAAACATATTTTAGGTCAAATCAATGCTACTAGCACCTTTGACCATGTCACCACTAGCTCTGTTTACAAAGGTCAAATAACGTACAGGTTTCACAGCTTCTGTCCACCCAGGTCAAATAACGTATCTCATGCTTTCAGGTATGTGACAAAAGAAAATAAAGTACCTGTATTTATTTCCCTTTTATTTGATTACTAGTTAAAACAAAAATGTCCTTAGATGTCTACTTGACATCTTTTATTTTGTATCAAGCACTATAAGTAAATCATTATCTAGGAGTTGTTCCGTATTTTTTCTCACCAAACTTTTGCCATTTTGTTATATATATTCATTTCACGATATGAATAGCAAATGGGACCTTTTGGTCCCAAACCAAGTTGGTCCCATCGCAAAAATCAACCCCAAAACATACCAGCTCTTTTCTGAAACACTTCTTTCACCTTTTAATTATATTACGTGTTGTTTTTTAATAGCATGTTTTCTTCGTTTATGAAAACACCTGCATGTTTGATATTTTGAGACAAGAGGCTGCATTCTGAATATAAATGTAAAGCCTTTTGGTGTATAGCCACATATAAAACACATATAACACATGTGAGCATATGGAATCACCACATGCAAGCAAATGGAATCACCACATGCAAGCATATGGAATTACCACATATGAGCATATGGAATTACCACATGCAAGCATATGGAATTAACACATGCAAGCATATGGAATTACCACATGCAAGCATATGGAATCACCACATGCGAGCATATGGAATTACTACATGTGAGCATATGGAATTACAACATGTGAGCATATGGAATTACATCATGTGAGCATAATGGATAACCACATGCGAGCATATAGAATCACCACATGCAAGCATATGGAATTACCACATATGAGCATATGGAATTACCACATATGAGCATATGGAATTACCACATGCAAGAATTACCACATGCGAGCATATGGAATCACCACATGCGAGCATATGGAATCACCACATGCGAGCATATGGAATCACCACATGCGAGCATATGGAATTACCACATGCGAGCATATGGAATTACACATGCGAGCATATGGAATTAACACATGCAAGCATATGGAATTACCACATGCGAGCATATGGAATTACCACATGCGAGCATATGGAATCACCACATGCAAGCATATGGAATTACCACATATGAGCATATGGAATTACCACATGCAAGCATATGGAATCACCACATGCGAGCATATGGAATCACCACATGCGAGCATATGGAATCACCACATGCGAGCATATGGAATTACCACATGTGAGCATATGGAATCACCACCACATGCGAGCATATGGAAATCACCACATGCGAGCATATGGAATCACCACATGCGAGCATATGGAATCACCACATGCGAGCATATGGAATCACCACATACGAGCATATGGAATTACCTCATGTGAGCATATGGAATCACCACATGGGAGCATATGGAATCACCACATGCGAGCATATGGAATCACCACATGCGAGCATATGGAATCACCACATGCGAGCATATGGAATCACCACATGCGAGCATATGGAATTACCACATGGAAATATACATTAAGAAGTGAATTATTGATAATAATTACACATTAAGTGCATTTAGAAACCAAAAAAAATCATTATAATTATATTCTGGTAAATCCAGATACTGTATCCAAATAAACATTTCATCTTAAAAGGTTTACTTATCCCGTTTTTAAGGAAATGACACGGCCAGTAATCCTTAGATTTCCAGTCTGACATTATAACCACTTGGCCATGCCGCCACTCAGGGCGTAACTATGAATTTACTGTAAGGGCGTCCAAAAAATATTGTTCATAGTCAAAGTTTACTGTATGTGATGAACCTTAATAAACAAAATTGATCATCACCTTAGTGCAATAACGTAAAAAGTCCTTCTAAATTTATTAGTAGTTAATCAGTTATTGCACAAAGGTGACAATATGCTAAAGTATGCTTTAAATATATTCACATTAAATGTCTAATACATGTATCCAACTTTCTATGTGTTTAATTATAAAGAATTAAACTGATTTCAGTATCCAGTTTTTCTGTATTTTTTGACATATATCATTACCATGTCTAGTTCTCAGCATCGAGTCATTACCTTACAAAACATTGTTTGGTTTACTATACAAATATTATATAACAAAAAAATTAATTATTAAAAACATTTTTTATCACAGACATAACAACAAAAGTACTACAACACAAATGTCATGTTGACACATGTTACAGGATGAAGGGGTATGTTGTTAAGGGTGTGGGGAAAGGGGTTTCGGAGGGTAAGGAGGGGGTTGAAATTAAGCGAACCGTGTCATGACAAAACCAACATAATGGGTTTGCGACCAGCATGGATCCAGACCAGCCTGCGCATCCGCGCAGTCTGATCAGGATCCATGCTGTTCGATTTCAGTTTCTCTACTTGTTATAGGGTTTGCAAGCGAACAGAATGGATCCTGATCAGACTGCGCGGATGCGCAGACTTGACTGGATCAATGCTGTTCGCAAACACACTATGTTGGTTTTGTCATGGCGCGTCTCAAGTCATGCCAACTACATTTAATTTCTGCTGAAGCAACAACCTTTATAACTGTCTTAAATAGACACCTTAAAGATGGCATTGATGAAGGTATAAGTCTTACTGTAATGCTTTTCTGCCAAAAAATTTCTAACATCAGCCAATATCGTAATAAATTGGTAATTTCCGGAACGTTAATTTTCACAATCACTGGTATTCAATAATTTTAACCGATTATAACTGGAAGTCAGTTAATAGCAATAAAGGATAAGTGATTATAAATAATACCCAAGATTTTGAAAAAAAATAATCTGGAAATATCCGATTTGCTTCTTTATTGGATGATGTTATATTTTTTTTGGCGGGAAAGCATTACAGTAAGACTACTTTAAGTCAAAATAAAAAACTCAGCTTTTCTGATGAAGGAAAACAACATTTTACTATCGGTACAACGGTACATTTTCATGACTATGTTGTGAAAATCATTTAATAAATCTTTAGATTTTTAGAAAAAAATGAACAAGTGGCATCTTCCACACTCCTGTAAAACAATACTTTAAAATGAAATGAGCCGTGTCATGACAAAACCAACATAATGGGTTTGCATATGCGCAGTCTGATCAGGATCCATGCTGTTCGCTATCACTTCTCTACTTGTTATAGGGTTCATAAGCGAACAGCATGACTCCTGATCAGGCTGGTCTGGATCCATGCTGGTCGCAAACCCATTATGTTGGTTTTGTCGTGACACGGCTCAAATAACAATTGTACATCCTGTAATATTGTTGTAAGAGATGAGAAACTATCACTTTATCAATGGTCCATCTTTACATTTTACCTTTACCAGTTCTAGAAAATGTTTAACATGTTTTAATATTACACCGTGTTTTGCACATCGCAGACTGTCATGTTACGTTTGTTCTCGAGGAATGACACTTGGTAGTTCCAAATGACCTGCTTTAATTATACACTGAAACGTAAGTCACTTGAGTCTCCATGGTAGAACTTCATGTTGTAGAAATCATTTGTTAAGTTTGGCTCTACACACAGGGCAAGTCCCTGACTGAAAATAAATAAAAGAAAAATAACCAAAAGTTCTAACACAAGACTGAAGTATAACTATTTGTTTATCTTAAACAAGCATAAACTTACACATGCTATATTTTCTTAATAATGGTATTAGAATCTGTCTGGTTAGCTCAAGTAAAAGGTAAAGCTTTGGACTGTGAATTGGGTCACCTGGGTTTGATTTCCAGATGGTGCAAGTCTCTTTCATTGTGATTGATCAAGAAATCCTTCACTGTACTTCTGCTCTGGCATATACTTAAGTTTTCAGTTTCTTGCAAAAGTGAAGGCAATTAGTACTGGTATACTGCTTGAACAGCCTGCCTATGAAACGATGCAGTGGCTAAACTGCGCTCTGGTGAATTCAATGCGGCTAACTGCCATGATCCGTTGTGAAAACAACCAAGACAACCACCAAATGTATTAAATTTTAAGGGGCTAAATGTGCAAAAAAGAAAATCAGAGTTAAAGGACTTGTGCCAATAATGTTAGATAATCACAGAAAACAAACTTATGAAGTTTCAATCTATTCTCCTCAGTTGTGATTGAGAAACTAGCTTACACGTAAAAACTTAACCTCAGAGACGCCCACACAGACACTGACAAATGCATATTTGGAACTTTTTTCCATGATCAAGAGGGATATTTTTCTTCAAAAAGAGGGAGATTTTAGAATTTGCATTGAACAAAGAAGGAAGTTCTGACATTAAAAGGTTGGAGATTGATTCAATTTGTGAAAATACTCCTTATTTTAAGAAAAATCTTTGAAAATATGGCTGCAGAAAGAGGGAGTCTCCCGCTTAAAGTGGAAGAGTTCACATGTATGCAAATGGGTGACTGCATTAGCTCAAGTATTCTGCCAAAAGTCGAGCTTAAAAACTTTATTACATAGTACAGTTTTGTTTTTTCCAGTATCTTTTTTTCAACAATTCAAGCTTATGTTTTGGTAGTACCTCGAAGGTAAATCCACCTTATCGGCTTTTCAGTAACAACTAATATCTCCATATGGGACTGAATACTAATCCCATATAATTTCTATATCAGCCGTGAGAGAAAAAAGACACTAGTCTCTATAAAACAACGTGCTTTAAATTATGTTTATTAAAGATATAATTCATTTATAAATATCATTATCTAATATGTAATACATGATTATTTTTTGTTTGAATCATTTTACCTTACTGGAGTCTAATTAATTGTTATTTTTAAAAAGAAATATTTGAAATTTTTTGGACTGCTCTTTTATTATGGATTATAAATCTGTAAAGTACGAGTTTTTTCAAACAAAAAGTGCTGGGGGCGCTAAATAGAGGGGGGGGGGGGGGGGGAGGGCGTTAATTGGAAACAATACGGTATATGCGATCATTGGAAACTTCAAAACATCAAACCGCCATCTATATTCTCCAATAAACCATTCAGAGCAAAGAAAAAATATCCTTCAAATTAAATTATTATGAAAATGAATTAACAACAAATACCTTGATAAGCCAAGCCTGTATACATATAGGATGGAATATATGTTGGCATGGTAACAGTGTCATCAGTTCCTCTACTTCACATAGACAAAGACATATCGGACATGATGGATGTTGATCTGAAAAATGAATAAATCAAGTACATGAAATATTTAACATTGGCTTTTGATTTTTACATGTTTTAATGAAAAACACTGAAAAGGTTAACTAAGAATACATAGAAAACACATGCCCTTACAGTTACTCATTAATAGGTATTATGGGTTTACTATTATCTTAAAGATTTGGGTTGCTGATCATCTCAGTATAACAGGGACAGTTGGGGCTTACATAATCCCCACTTTTATCCCCCTTTTATGCCAGTCATGATAGCTAGAATCTTTGTGAGAGGTAGTCGCCTCAATTTCGCTTTTTACCTGTTTACCCATGGTCAATTATGTTTACCAAGAAGTGAGGAGGGGTTATGGAATCCTCAATTTATTTTTTTATTTTTATTTTTTTTTGGGGGGGGGGGGGGGGGTTATGTTGCGCTAACACTAACTAAAGGTCATATGGTAACTTCCAAACTTTATTGGTGAAGGAAGGCCTAAGGCTTCCCTCCAGGCATTACTTCAGACATAAACAGGCACCTGAGTAGAACCACTGATATTCTGTAAGCTAGCTGAATAGCTTCCTCATATGAAAGAATCTAAGAAGTCCCTGACAGGGCTCAAAGGCATAGCCGTGAGGAGCTAGAGATTTAAAGTAAACAACCTTAACCACAGACGCCTCACATAATTTGTAAGACAATGTTTTGGACAATAATCTTGCTCTATATGGGATTCAAACCCACCATAAGACACTACAGCCATTTTCATGCCATAAAATAAACTTAAACTTCATAGACTTCTGAGCCAAACATTCCTTTAAAGCAATTTGTCAGCCAAAAACTGCATATATAAGTATAGATTTATCTTGATAATATGTGCACTTCAGCCACTTATACATGCATATATCACTTACCAATATGAGATAAAGTAAGAGGAATTGTGGGTAGGTTTTCGATCACAATCTGTGGGGCCGGTGGTGCAGCCTGTTCACTCAATAACTCGGGTTGTACTGCCAACATCTGCTGTATCACGTCCTAATGATAAAATATGATAATGTAACAGTATATTGTGTAAGATGTTTACTTTTTGGCCTATGTAGAAATATTTTAACATATTTATAAAATGCAGCTTTAGATATCTTTCCATTTAAGTCACTTTGTGTCCCTGTTGATCTATGTAAAAATTCAAATTTTAGCTTTCCTCAGCATACATGTAGGTCCTTTAAGGAGCTTCTTATTGGAAAAATTTATTTCAACCCTCTATTACCTGGACAGCTTACAGGTCACGCCCCAACCAGCTTTAAAACTTTTAAGACAAGTTAAATTAAGTAAAAACAGGCCATAATTCAGTATAAATCTATGCCAGAGTTTCAAAATTTGGACCATAACCTAAAGCCATGATCCTGAAAAAATGTGAACGCTTTCCCTAGTTTTGAAGATTGATGTTGCATGCAAAACATTGACAGTTACTACACAAAGAACTATATAACTCTGTCATAATCCATGCAAGAGTTACATGTATAGGCTCTAAAAAGTGACAAACATTTCTATTTTAAGTAACAGTGACCTTAACCTTGAACCTAGATCGATCTGATTAAATTTCAGATCTACTTATTTTAAGTTATTTCTTGCATGTAGATTTGATTACCACCATATTTGTTTTGCTTTCACTGTGATTCAGATTTTCCTAGAATGCTATTTAGCCATGCAATCAAACCGTCCTGTACAGATAGGAATTGAACAAAATATCATAATATCGCTGCCTGTGAGAGTAAAACAGAAAAAAAAATTGAAACAATAAACTGAAAAAATAGACTAAATCTATAACAGGCATGATTGTTTTGCCAGTTTACCTGCTGGCTATATGGACAACGTCATGTTTGTTCTCGAAATCAAGAAAATTACCTAAATTACCTTAAAATTAGAAACCACCAACATCGATGCCTTATTATGTAGAATACATGTACTTCCATTATTCTTTGAAAAGTCAAGCAAAAAATTTAAACAACAATAGGACCATGATGGCCCCTGATTTCTAGATTGCTCACTAAAGATCAATCCTGGTGACCTACCATGACATCATGGACATTGGTGGATTATCAACAATTAACCAGTTCACTCATTAAATACTCACCTCTAACATCAAAGACAATGGTCGACTATCAACAATTAACCAGTCAAGCTCATTGTTAGATCTGTCCAGCAGAAAATCATAGTCCTCTAGAAACATGGCTGATCTGAAACATATTAACACATTATTCATACACAATGTTTACGACTGAAACAATATCAGGGGTATATATCTGTAAGAATGGAGTGTAGGACAAAAACCCTCCCTTAACAAGAGCGATCAGTAATCACATGTGTCGCCTCATGATGGCAAATTTCATGTTGGGACAAAGTTTGTGACAGACGGACAGTGCACAACTAGACTTGGTACTGATCATTCCTGTAAAGTTTGGATAAAATTGCACCAGTAGTTTATGAGGAGTAGTCCGGACAAGCTTTTGTGTATCTGGCAACACACAGAAAATACACCTTTTTATCAAAGGGCCATAACTCGGCCAAAAATCATTCAACCGGAAAACCCGTGCAATATGCGCAAGGACTTGAGCTACAGATCAATCCTGTAAAGTTTCATTGAAATTGCTTTAGTGGTATAAGAGAAGTAGTCCAGACAAACTTTAAAAATAACAAGAGCTGTCGGTAGGACAGCACGCTCGACTATTCTAAGTGCTTGATAGTAAAAGAGCCTTTATAATGTTAAATTTTTTAAGTTCACAAAAGAGCTAATTTTTTTCATAAATTCATGTTATAGGCCTTAGAGAGAGTCTAATTATACAGTATTGGCTTGACTATTCGGAAGGTAATGTCACAAGGGTGTTTAATTGAGTAAAATAATACTAATTACCTATGAATACATAAATTTGACAGAAAAGGTACAAAGGCTTGTAATTAAGATGTTTTATCAAGTTAATCACTGCTTTATTATTAAGAATGCATAAAATTGTCCCCAAAAAGGTACAAACCCTTCAGTAGTTATTGAGATAAAAGCTTACAAGCAAAACTTTACCATGAATTTTTAAGTTGAAAAAGGGGAGAAAAATCAGCCTAAATGCAAGATAGAATTATGGATCATTGTCAGTGACCTACAATTATGACCCTAAATGCATATGTGAAGTTTTAAATAAATATCTTTAATAGTTATTGAGATATGTAAAACTATCATGTTAACATTAACCAAGAGACTAAGTAGAAAAGGGGATATGAATCAGCCTTAATGCAAGATAGAGTTATGGAACTTGGTCAGTGACATACAATTATGACCCTCCAATTATGACCCTAAGTGCATGTGTAAAGTTTCAAGTAAATATCTTTGAAGACCTTTAACCTTTAACCAAAATTTCTAAGTTTCAAAGGGGCAAATAATTCTGCAAATATTGCAGGCAGAGTTATGCAATTTTGCAAACTGATAAACATTGTTACTATAAAAGAGTATTTTAAATTTCAATTGAATATCTCAAGCAATAATTAAGATATTTGACTTTACAAAAAAAACTTTAACCAAAATTTCTAAGTTCCAAAGGGGTATAATTCTGTCAATATTGTAGGCAGAGTTATCCAACTTGTCAATCTGATGTACCTTGTTACTATAAATAAGTATTGTAAGTTTCAATTGAATATCTCAAGCAGTAATTGAGATATTTGACTTTACAAAAAACTTTAACCAACGCAGACGCCGACGCGGACGCTGACGCCGGGGCGACTAGAATAGCTCTCATATTCTTCGAATAGTCGAGCTAAAAGTTATTAAAGGGCCATAACTCTGCCAAAAATCATTGAACCAGAAAATGCTGACAATATGCACAACTAGACTTGGTACTGATCATTCCTGTAAAGTTTGGATGAAATTGCACCAGTAGTTTATGAGGAGTAGTCCGGACAAGTTTTGTGATGGACAGACGGACGGACGGACAGACAGATGGACTGACAGACAACGGAGAAATGATCCCTCTATGTCGCCACTACTCCGTAGAGGCGACACAAAAATGACAGCGCAAACAAAAGTCCTCCTGTGAAAATAAAGATCCTTGCAAAGTGTGAAATGATGATTTACAAATTAACCAGGCAATCATGTGCATGGGATTGGACACCTATGTCGCTTACATCACTCAACCTCTTATGATATTAAATTACCTTAAATTGTGCATGAACTGAAACATTGTAGAATATATTGTTGTTAATTTAATTTTAATTAATTTGTTTATTGGTTATTCCAAGTGACCTCCCTTTCAGTCCTATTTATAGTTACGAATTCTATGAATTTAAATAGAAATCGAAAGTAGGATGCGGACGGTGTTGATATTGTGTAAAAAAGCTTTGAAGATCATTGGAAATCATCCGAGTAACCGAGTTATTGATTGGAAAAATGAACAAGTACTTGAGTATTAGTTTTGGTATTGGTTACCATCCCTAAAATTCACTATATTTAAATATCATACTGACAAGTTAAACAAGAGGGCCATGATGGCCCTGAGGTCGCTCACCTGTATATAGCCCCCCCCCCCCCCCCCCCCCCCCCCCCCCCCCGGCCCAATTTTTACCCAAGGACTTTTATTTGTTTATTTGAACAGACTTGGTAGACACCCATAAGAAGATGTTTCATGCAAAACATCTAAGTTCTAGCTCATTGGGTTTTTTAAAAGAAGATTTTTTTAAGTTTTTACTATACACATAGAGTAAAAAACAATGACACCCCTCGGGCAGGGCCAGTTTTGACCCCTGGGCTTTTATTTGAACAAACTTTGTAGATATTTACTTAAAGATGTTTCATGCTTAATATCTAAACTCTAGTTATTTGGGTTTTTTCAAAGAAGATTTTTAAGTTTTTGCTATGTATATAAGGAAAATCAATGACCCCGGGGCGGGGCCAGTTTTGACCCCAGGGCTTTTATTTGAACATACTTGGTAGACACCCATTAGAACATGTCTCATGCTAAATATCTTAGCTCTAGCTCTTTGGGTTCTTTAAAAGAAGATTTTATAAGTTTTTACTATATGCATATAAGGAAAATCAATGACCCCTGGGGAGGGGCCAATTTGGACCCCAGGGGTTTTATTTGAACAAACTTGGTAGACATTCACTAGAAGATGTTTCATGCCAAATATATAAGCTTTAGCTCTTACAGTTCTTTAAAAGAAGATTTTTTTAAGTTTTTACTATATGCATATAGGGAAAATCAATGACCCCCTGGGGCGGGGCCAATTTTGACCCCAGGGCTTTTATTTGAACAAACTTGGTAGACATTTACTAGAAGATGTTTTATGCCAAATATCTAAGCTCTAGCTCTTACAGTTCTTTAAAAGAAGATTTTTTAAGTTTAAACTATATGCATATAGGAAAATCAATTACCCCCCAGGGCGGGGCCAATTTTGACCCCAGGGCTTTTATTTGAACAAACTTGGTAGACATTCACTAGAAGATGTTTCATGCCAAATATCTAAGCTCTAGCTCTTTGGGTTCTTTAAAAGAAGATTTTTTAAGTTTTTACTTTATGCATATAGGGAAAATCAATGACCCCCTGGGGCGGGGCCAATTTTGACCCCAGGGCTTTTATTTGAACAAACTTGGTAGACATTCACTAGAAGATGTTTCATGCCAAATATCTAAGCTCTAGCTCTTACAGTTCTTTAAAGGAAGATTTTTTAAGTGTTTACTATATGCATATAGGGAAAAATCAATGACCCCCCAGGGGGGCCAATTTTGACCCCAGGGCTTTTATTTGAACAAACTTGGTAGACACTCACTAGAAGATGTTCCATGCCAAAAATCTTAGCTCTAGCTCTTACAGTTCTTTAAAAGAAGATCTTTTAAGTTTTTACTATATGCATATAGGGAAAATCAATGACCCCCCGGGGGCGGGGCCAATTTTGACCCCAGGGCTTTTATTTGAACAAACTTGGTAGACACTCATTAGAAGATGTTTCATGCCAAATATCTAAGCTCTAGCTCTTAGGGTTGTTTAAAAGAAGATATTTAAAGATTTTTCTTTCGGTTGCCATGGCAACCAGAGTTCTGCATGGAATTAAATTCTTTGAACAATTTTTAAAGGTGACCACCAAAGGAACATTCCTGTGAAGTTTGGATGAAATTGGCTCAGTGGTTTATGAGGAGATGTCATTTAAAGCAAAAGTTTACGGACGGACGACGGACGACGGACGGACGACGGACGGACGGACGGACGGACGCCGGACGAAAAGCGATCACAAAAGCTCACCCTGTCACTTTGTGACAGGTGAGCTAAAAATATAAGTCAAAGTCATATTTTGTTGGCCATATACATAAATGTTGATATTCATTCAATAAACAAAATAAAATCACTGTAGTCAACTTTCAACAATTAATTATTTATAACTTTAGACATTGGATATTCTAATTCTATTGAAATAGAACAGTATTTATACACTAACATTTTTGGACATGATGTAAGAGAAAGCAGACAAGTTTGATTCAGAAAAACTTCTTGAAAATTAATATTGGATACTAGTACATCTATATTCAAATATCTAAAACCAATATTCCAACATACAAATCCATATTTGTTCCCAACTTATTTTAAAACGATGTACCTTTTTGCTTCCAAATTTTCCCTTCCAAAATGCCTTAACTAATATCTTTGTACCCTACAACTACATCTCCCATCAACCTTATCTCCCTCCCATGATTCCTTCTCTCTTGGACTGATAAAAACTAAACACTAAACATACCTGAATCCTGTACTAGACTCCGTATCAGTTTGACCTGAAGCTGAACTTTCTAGGTCATATGGAAATCCCATATCCTCTGTGTATAACCTTGGGGGCAAAAGGTCAAGGTTACTGGTGCCATAACTGTGTTGCCGTAGCAACTGACAATGTTCACATTCACACTCAAACTCATCATCTGCCTCTATGCTATCATCTGATGACTTTGACCTTGACCCAGATTCATCTGACCTTGATGACCTTTGCATGAAATTTGGAAGTACAGAACTGTCAGTCTAAAGAGAAAATAAAAGAATATTTTAATTAAAGATCCTGTATGTTGTGATCAAAGTGGTTTACCACACTCAGTGAAATTATATATTATTATGCAAAACATTATTATGCAAATAAAACAATTTTCAAACATTGAATAATATGTAAAATATGTACCGCAAATATGTGTGCATATTATACGTAATCATTAAAAAATATATGCATTCATTTCTTATTGTAAAATTTGACATAAACTTTATAGAAAATAAATTTTTAATTACCTCCCTTTATTTACATGAAACATTTAATTCTGTAATATCTTTATAAATAATGCTTTATGGAACCTACAATATTGATAAATCTTAACTTGAGCATCATATTTATGATTTAAACCATAAGAAAATTGTGTTACAGTATCTTTAATTGATTACTGCAAAATCATTATCAATTGTGGAGCACTAATTTTCATGGTTTTCATGGATATGTCAATCCATGAAGAGCCAATGAAATTTCATTTTGTCTGCTGTAAAATTATTTTGCATCACATTACTTATATTTTACCTTTTTGAGAAACAAACAGGCCACATATTTAAGAACCCTGGCATGAAAATGTTCTTTGTGACAAAACCATGAAATTTCATCCCAAAGAAATAGTGAATTCACAGTATATTATATTTTTTCCAACATTTTACAACTAATTCTTTCCCATGTTAGTTTTAAAGACCCCCTTAAGCTTAGAAATGTAAATATATTTTTTTTTCTCAAATTAATTAAAATGTCCTATAACGACTATTAAAATGATTCTCATGTGCCATAAGGCTGTGCAATCTTACGTTTTTTCAATTATGTACAAATGTACATTGTAGTATTATGTATTGAAATCAAGATATCCCTTTGTTTACATTTTGCTACCTTTATCACAAACTATTTCATATTCAACGTTATTTTCTCCATGTTATTAGAGTCTCACACGTCCTAATCTATTATTACAACTTTATAAAACACTCAAACCCACAGCAGAGAGGGGCAAGTGGTTTGAAGTCAATGACATTAACCACTTGGCCGCAGATCTCCCCTTAACAGCTATAATTCATGTACTGATAATTCATGTACATGGATTTATGGCGATATGAGTAATAATTATTATAAGTAAGTATATTTAGTGCAGTGTAGTTAGAATTGATTAAATGGGTTTTACCTCACACTGACACAGTATAGGTCATTTAGCGACGTTCCAGCTTTACTGGTGGAGGAAGACCTCAGGTGCCCTTCCGTGCATTATTTCAGGCACGAACGGGCACCTGAGTAGAACCACTGACGTTCCATAATCTAGCTGGATAGCTTCCTCACATGAAATAATCCAAAGTCCCTGACGGGTAGTTAGAAAGGATGGACAAACTGCATATTACTACAGTGGAACCTCTAATCCGAACTCATCCGGACCAGAAGAAAAGTTCGGATTAGAAAGGTTTCCAGATTAGAAAGGTTTCCGAATTAGAAGGTTTTTTTACATGTTTTTTCATGTTACATGTATTTGCAAAATAGTTTAAAGAAAGAAAACGGGAATGCATTTGAAATTGCAATTTAGATATTTTATTTTTGCAGTCTCTTATTGTTCATTTTATTACATGTGAATGCAAAAATAAAGAAATAAAGATAAACAAGCAATTATCATAGTATTGCAAGCAATACATAAGTCCCCTACCGGTAAGAGCCCAAGCAACATTCTGAAGGGCCATTCACTAAGGTTCCTATTTTAAGTAAATTTGTTGAAAAAGTTCTTTAAAAGTGATCACAGGAAACAGTTTTTATGTACAGACAGACAGACTGAAGGACACTCTAAAGTTATTTTTTAAACATCCCTGTTATCAAAATATAACATTTTTAAAATCCTATCATGATTGAAGAAGTTGGAGTAAAAATTACCAATTTCTCAAAAAAAAGTCTAAGTTCAAAAGTGGCATAATTCTGGAAATAGTCTTGCTAGAGTATTAAACACTCACAAATGTTGAGTGACAATAAGAAACATTTATATGAAGTTTGAAGTAGATACATTCAGAAAAAGAAGTTATTAAAAAAAACAATGTTTTTTTTTCATGAAAATTTTAAGTTCAAGGGAGGTAATTCTGATAAATTTTGTGCTAGAGTTGTAAACCTTGTCACATATGATGTGGTTGATGACAAGCAACTTATATTTAAAGTTTGAAGAAAATACCTTAAGAAATAAAGAACTTATAGTGAAAAAACTTAAAAACTAGAATCAGAAATCTTGAAATTCAGTCTATTTGTTGCCATAGCAACCAGAATTTTCAACATAGGAAGATAAGGAAAGGATGTGCATAATTTCCATACTGCCATCTACCCATATGTCAAGTTTCATAAACATATTTTCAGTAATTTTTGTGTTATCACTGGATCCAGGTTATGTGTAAAATTTGCCATATTTTCAGTGTATTTGTTGCCATAGCAACCAGAATTTTCAACATAGGAAGAAAAGAAAAAGACGTGCATTATCTCCATACTGCCATCTATTCATATATCAAGTTTCATAAAAATATTTTCAGTACTTTTTGCGTTATAATGGGATCCAGATTATGTGTAAAATTTGCCATATTTTCAGTCTATTTGTTGCCATAGCAACCAGAATTTTCAACATAGGAAGAAAAGAAAAAGACGTGCATAATCTCCATACTGCCAGCTATCCATATATCAAGTTTCATTAAAATATTTTCAGTACTTTTTGCGTTATCGCGGGATCCAGTTTTGTGGACGGACGGACTGACGGACGGACAGACGGACGGACGTACCAAAATTTGATGTTTATGAGGCAAATGAGCTCATAAACACCACCTGGACCAATGTCCATAAGCAAAATAAGCTCATAAAAACAAAAAAAAACTCTTAATTTTAAATTTTATGAGTTTATGTTCTTTATTTAACTACGGAATGAAGCTCATAATAATCAAATGTTGGCTCGGACGGACGGACGGACGGACAGACGGACGGAGGGTAAACCTAAAGTCCCCTCCGGTAAACCGGTAGGGGACTAATAAATAAATAAGCAAAAATATTATGCCCTAAAGGGTAAGTTAACCAACGATGTTAAACAGGAGGCCGAGACATGATTAAATATTCGTACCAGCATTTGTCAATTGTTGTTTAGTGTTTACTCTTATCCGATTTAGCGACTATCCGAATTTACTGACAATTTCCATTAATTTTCATTGCTTAATCACGTATCATTGAATGCATTACAAAGGATTAAAAATATCAACCAATCTGTCATTAAATTCTACCCTTCGGAAATTCCATGATTCACTTATATTTTGTCACACGAAATGTCTGGAATTTGAAATTTGCTTACTTTTCAACACATGGAAATATCTACTTATACAGTATGATCTACTTGAAAATTTCAGGGAGATTAAGTAAAATAAAGAATTTTATAGCTTACACTTGTGTCAGTATCATCGTCGCCAAGGAGACGGTTAAAGCTGTCATTTAGTGTCCTCATACCCGGGTAATCTGGGTCATCTTCAAAACTCGTCTCCGAGGAACCAACTATATTCCCGTAAAAATCTTTATCTTCAACCCGATTGGTCCTGGCTTCCCTTGTTCCTGAACTACAGTTCAGCATTCCAATACAGTTTCTACTAAGTCTTTCTGAATTATCACCGGCACTGGTCCCTTCATGGCAATTCAGAGGTATTCTTACATCAGGGCTAAATCCACTTGTATCACATATATCAGGCATAACACCACTATAATTGTCTGTAACATCTCTTTGCCTAGCGCTCCTCTCCTTTCCAATGTTATCAAATTTAGTTTCACCGTCTTCATCTATAAATGGAATGTCGATCTCTCTAACTAAATCCATCAAGCCAGAACATAGATCTATTTTTGAATCGGATTTCACAATAAACGGATCTTCCAAGGTGTTCTCAAAATCTTCTACCATATCATACGACTCATATCTTTTATCAATACCACTTTTATCACTTTCCTCAAGCCTTCTTTTCCAATTACTTTTGTCTTTATTAAATTTCTTAAGGTTCTTTTCATCTCTTTGGGTTTGTTTTCGTTTTTCTACCAAACTATTTTTAGATGACTGTAAATGTTTGTCTCCAGTTATTGAATAACCTAATTCAGTATTTTTTTCCCTCGATGCTTTCACCTTTGTATTGTTTAGAGTGACCTCCCCTGTATTGTTTAGAGTGACCTCCACTGAACTATTGGAATTAGTGGTATCATGACTTGTCTGCCCTTGGTCAGCAGACGTACTTTGAAGCCTGTTTCTAAAACTCTCGGGAAGGTATGGGATAGCATGATGTAGAGTTAACAAAGCCTCGTATGTCGAGTCTCTTATTTCTTGACTACCTCTTGAACCTGAATACGTCAAAATAAAATTGATGAGTTACAATAAAAGGATATTGAATGAGTGTACAAATGTAAGTTCAATACTGAATTTATTGCATGAGTTGAATAAAATTATATTATACGAGCCTATGGCAAGCATAATATTTTGTCATTGTCAATAAATTTAGTAATGAACTTATTAGATTTTAATATTCTATTTATCACATACCCAAAATAGAGACAGTGAAATAAGAGTCATTTTTCATTGAAGCGCCTATAGTATAACGCTAACGTTTAGCGCGTCTTTACACTATGTTTGCATAGCGCTAATGTCATGTCACTTCAAAATATATGCACGGCCTTGCAATACTATTTTTACAGAGTTGCAAAATATGCACGCGTATGAGATAAAATATCATTATCAATTTCATAAGTGAGTCTGACAATGTTAATACAAAATTCAAAATGAAGAAATATAAATTTTGCATATGTCTCCCTTTAAAATTTTATACATATCAATTACAATTTGTTGTTATAAATTACTAAATTTACATTTTTTAGTTTCAGTAAGATTGTCTTATTTCTAAAAAATTAAATTGTTTAAACCTACGATCTCCTCAATAATTATACTGTTAACAGAAAATACTAAAAATATAAAAACTGATAAAAAAACAAACAAAAAAAACATGATGCAGTAATAGATTTTAGTAAATAAAGGGAGGCAACATACATTGTAATCTCCCTTTGTAAGATATATAAACTTATACATCAAGGATTTTGAATGAGTCAGTGTGGCCTTTGATCTTAGGCAGCCCAAAACTACTCTGCATATCGTCAAAGTAATATTAAGATTTCCTCCAAATATTTTAAATTTCCTACAATCAGTTTAAAAGGTACAGAACTGTCACAAAACTTTGAATGTGACCTTAACCCAAGGAAACCCAAACCTGTGCTCTACACATTGTCTCCATTATGGTTAACATTTCTGCCAAGTAATTTCAATTTCCTTCAATCGGGCAAATCAAAACATACAGACTGGACAAAAAAAACCCGCTAACAGATGGCAGGGCAGACTGACAAACAGGAGCATAACATTATATGCCGAAATTGTTCGGTTTTCTGGCACGTAAATATATCCAATACCTTTATTGGTGTTCTGGAAATTGCTTTAATCACCAGATTCTACAGTGTAAAATAATTATTTGAATTTACAGAAGTTTTTAATAAAAATACCAAATACCTGTATCGGTGCTTTTGGAATTACTTTGACCACTGGATGAACGTGGTTTCCGTGATTTGGCTCTTCTTACTATTTCACCATACTCTGGATCTAGGAGAAGAATATTCAAGTACAGTTTAACAAGTAATTCAAGGCCTGTAAAGACACAGTATGCGTCGAAAAAAGGAAAAAATTCCATTTCTTTCGAAGGGGCAAACCTGTGCAAACATGAATTTATTTTATAACATTTTAATAGTGGTTTTAGAGCATGTTAGATACATACAGAATACTCTATGAGTGTAGGTTTAATACTAAATTAATTAAACATGTTGAATTAAATCATATTATGCAAGCCTCAAGCGGGCATAATATTGTTTTATTCAACCAATTCAGTAAATTTAGTATTGAATCTACACGAACATAATATTCTATTTATCACATATCCAAATGAACAGTAAACTGTATAAAAAAAGAGTCATTTTTCATTGATGCTCCTAAAGTGTAATGCAGGCTGTCCAACACCTTCTGACAAAAAATTATGACAAATTTTAGGGCTATTTCTAAGAAATAGTCTTTTGGTCTTTGGTCAAAGCTCATCTGGAGCTCTGACTGAATTAGCTCTGACTGAAAGATGATGAATGTCACATAGAAATTTTCCCTTGTCCCTTGGATAAACCAGCAACCCTAGATTACAAACCCCACACTCTTCCTACTGTGGTAAGCCAGTTCTACAAAATGTAGTTAACTAAATACAGTGGAACCTGTCTAATCCGAACTCATCCAGACCAGAAGAAAAGTTCGGATTAGAAAGGTTTCCGGATTAGAAGATTTTTTTTTTTACATGTGTGAGGTGAGCCAGTTCTAGTTAACTAAATATTTATTTATATCTTGAAAATTCTGCAAAATCACTGTTACTAATTATACATTTTTTTTGTTTATGTTAACTTTCTACATACCAATGTACAAGTCTTAATACCATATTGAACCAATTTACATTAAGTACAATGTAAAAAGCTGGCAAATCAAAAAATGGATTGGCAGTAATTTAAGACTTGAACTACTGACCCTTACCTAAAACATATTCAAATTCTTCCTCCCCCTCCGATGATGATGGTATTTCATTATCAAGAATTCCGATCCATTTCTCTTTGTCTAGCCCTGTTTTCTTCTTCGATTGGTCTGATTTTAAACAGTCATTCTTTGTAGACTCCTTATTTGACTTTTGCTGTTTCAAATGTCTATGTGATTTTGATTTATGCTTACATTCAGGTGCTTTTTTAGCCTTTGCTCCTTTCTGACACTTACAATTAGTTGGATTTTGTGTCTGTGTGCCTCGACACTTTTGATTCGTCCAAATATTATTATCTGAACTCTGATTTGTTAAAGTGTTATCAGCCGACCAATCAGAAGTCGACTTACAAGTGTCAGTTGAACTCTCAGGCCAAGCATCACTTGATGATGCATCAAAACTTTTTGAACTTTTCATCCCACCTTGACTTACTCTGTTACTGCCATTTTCCTTTCCAAATCCAAAATATCTCAGAAATGACTTTGACCTTGGCATAACAGATTCATCTTTAAAACTTTCAGACCCTTGAAGGTTATTTCTCTTTTTAACCAACTGAATATTTTCAGATTTTCTTTTCACGCCATTTTCTTGTTTTTTTACACGCTCAAAGCTATTCTTAGTCCTCTCCTCTTGTCTAAATCCAAGTTTTTCCGCGATATATTTTCTAAGCGCAAGACCTGATTTCTTCCATCGTTCCCTTGCAGACAAATACTCTTGTTCTTTCTCTTTAGAGAGTTTACCAAACTCCTGAAACCTTATACCATCAAACTTTTCTCCACTGCAATCACTTAATGGAAACTTTAATCCATTACATGAGTTTACATTTGTTACGTTATTATAATTAATGCAAGCACTATTCAATTCTGTATCAGTATCTTCAAACTTTGGAGATTTCGTCTGTATTTGCTCAACTCCTTCAAGAAAATAAATCTCGTCTACACTGTTTTTTGCTTTATAATCAGTCATATTTAAGTTATCGCTAAAACATCTTGCTGTTGCTACACCAGGTTTTTCCACTGCATTATGATTTTTAACACTCTGCAATGTAAATGCGGAACTGGATTTGTCTACCCTTCCTTTCTTAGCTTTACCGGCATTTCCGTCCCGGCCTCTTGTCTTTGGTTTGGCCCCACCATAACCTTCAGCCATTGTTAATCTAAAAAACAATTTTAAAAATAAAATGAACTAGAAATGTGTCCATAGGACACGGATGCCCCCACACGCCACTGTTCTGTCAATCTTATGACTCTAGGTCAAATATTTTTTGGACTACATGTGCCACAAGTTGAAAACTAAAAATCAACAAAGGGCAATAATTCTGTAAAATTTGGTCGCAGCAAAAATTCCTTCCTTTACTACCATCTACACATTAAGGTTGTTAATCCCTGGAAGTTTAAGTAAAATCTGCCATCCGGTTTAAGAGGAGTTGCGTTCACAAAATTTCTACATTATTAGTATATATTGAAAAAATCACCATAGGGCCATAATTCTGTTAAATTTGGTTGCTGCAAAAATTCCTTCCTTTACTGCCATCTACACATTAAGGTTGTTCATCCCTGGAAGTATAAGCAAAATCTGCCATCCGGTTTAAGAGGAGTTACATTCACAAAATTTCTACAGAGTATATAGTGAAAAAATCAACAAAGGGCCATAATTGTGTAAAATTTGGTCGCAGCAAAAATTCCTTCCTTAACTACCATCTACACCTTAAGGTTGTTCATCCCTGTAAGTTTAATCAAAATCTGCCATCCGGTTTAAGAGGAGTTGCGTTCACAAAATTTCTACATAGTATATAGTGAAAAAATCAACAAAGGGCCATAATTCTGTTAAATTTGGTTGCAGCAAAAAATCCTTCCTTTACTATCATCTACACATTAAGGTTGTTAATCCCTGTAAGTTTAAGCAAAATCTGCCATCCGGTTTAAGAGGAGTTGCGTTCACAAAATTTCTACATAGTATATAGTGAAAAAATCAACAAAGAGCCATAATTCTGTTAAATTTGGTCGCAGCAAAAAATCCTTCCTTGACTGCCATCTACACATTAAGGTTGTTTATCTCTGTAAGTTTAATCAAAATCTGCCATCCGGTTTAAGAGGAGTTGCGTTCACAAAATTTCTAAATAGTATATAGTGAAAAAATCAACAAAGGGCCATAATTCTGTTAAATGTGGTCGCAGCGAAAATTCCTTCCTTTACTACCATCTACACATTAAGGTTGTTCATCCCTGTAAGTTTAAGCAAAATCTGCCATCCGGTTTAAGAGGAGTTGCGTTCACAAGATTTCGGGACGTACGGACGGACGGACTGACGGACGGACGGACAAGTGCAACGCTATATGCTCCCACATTGTGGGGGCATAAAAATTAGAAAAATTAAAACCAATGCACATCTTATAATGAGAAAAGAGCTGAACAATGTTTGGTCAACTAGAAATGTGTCCATAGGACACGGATGCCCCCACACGCCACTGTTCTGTCAATCTTATGACTCTAGGTCAAATATTTTTTGGACTACATGTGCCACAAGTTGAAAACTAAAAATCAACAAAGGGCCATAATTCTGTTAAATTTGTATATAATGAAAAAATCAAAAAAGGGCCATAATTCTGTTAAATTTGGTTGCAGCAAAAATTCCTTTCTTTACTACAATCTACACATAAAGGTTGTTCATCCCTGGAAGTTTAAGCAAAATCTGCCATCCGGTTTAAGAGGAGTTGCATTCACAAAATTTCTACATAGTATATAGTGAAAAATCAAACAAAGGGCCATAATTCTGTAAAATTTGGTCGAGCAAAAATTCCTTCCTTTACTGCCATCTACACCTGAAGGTTGTTCATCCCTGTAAGTTTAAGCAAATTGCCATCCGGTTTAAGAGGAGTTGCGTTCACAAAATTTCTACATAGTATATAGTGAAAAAATCAACAAAGGGCCATAATCTGTTAAATTTGTCGCAGCAAAATTCCTTCCTTTACTACCATCTACACATTAAGGTTGTTCATCCCTGGAAGTTTAAGCAAATCTGCCATCTGGTTTAAGAGGAGTTGCGTTCACAAAATTTCTACATAGTAATCTAGTGAAAAATCAACAAAGGGCCATAATTTGTTAAATTGGTCGCAGCGAAAATTGCTTCCTTTACTACCGATCTACACATTAAGGTTGTTCATCCTGTAAGTTTAAGCAAAATCTGCCATCTGGTTTAAGAGGAGTTGCGTTCACAAGATTTCGGGACGTACGGACAGACGGACGGACGGACGGACAAGTGCAACGCTATATGCTCCCACATTGTGGGGGCATAATAAAAATCGCAAGCAAATATTTCTTACACTTAATGTGAAATTAAATAAATTTCAGAGACAAGTTACATGTAAATGTTTATGAGTTGGCAAAACAAATAATCAAATATTCAAGCAATGTTTACTTTTTTATCTAGCATGAAAACAGGGCAGGGCACACATGTTAAAGGCCAGGGCACTAAAGATTGATGACCCATGCCTTCACATGAGCTAAATTATTTATTTATTTTTTAAAATCAAACATGTAAAAATTAACTAAGATAGAAGAAAAGTAAAAAGATTCAAGATTGCATGTTATATGTGGTAATTCTTATATGTGATTATCATAAATGGCTGATTTTGCTGCATACATGTATATCACTATATTTCTTGAGTTACTATATGAATAGTAACAAGCAGTGTTTTCTTTAGAGAGTTTTTCTGCTTTTTTGACGCAGTTCTTTTGCAATTAATGCGGTAATATTATTGCCATGCATTTTCAGTGACGCATATTTTTGCGAACGTCGTAGTATATATTTTTCCTATAAATAGCATGATTTTCATCAGCTGATCGGTCACATGATTTATCTTAAGACGCTTTAGTGATTATTACATGTTAAAAGCACTCAGATGCTTCAGATTGTGATGTCATTATCCTGGTAAATTCACAATGTCTGCTTCGAAAAAAAGCAGCGAAGATTGACTTCATTCTTCAATAAAGACAATGTTAACGTTGATGGGGCGACAGAATCTACCTTAAACAACTCTGGGCCTATACAAAATGAGGTTTCCCAACCAAATCAATCGGCAAATGCTGAAACAACTGAGTAATCCAAGCAAAATGATAATGCTCCGAAGCGAGTTTTTCGTACAGAGTGACTTGAAAGCAATTTTTAATTGCGTTATGACGGTAATAAAATGACTTGCACAGTTTGTATTACTGAAAATAAAGACCATCCATTCACATCGGGATGCACAAATTTTAGAGTTTCGACATTTAAAAGGCATGTTGCATCATATCAGCATAAGGCTGCACAGGACTCACAATACCTTGTACATTTTTGCCTATATTAAGTTTAAGTGAAGTTATTGTTTAATTTGAAAATATATTTTCATGACCCTTTTTATTTGTAAATATCCCTCGATTTTTTAACAAAAAGGTCAAATAAGACCCCCAAAATTTTTGACATAGAGAAAACACTAAACAGGATTTTTTTGTTTGATTTTTTTTTTTTGGGGGGGGGGGGACGCAACCTAAAATTTCTAAATTATTGTCCATAATAAATGTTTTCATCCTCAAATTTGATATCGATATAATTTATAAAGCTTGATATTAATTTTTGGTCTTTTTGTCTCTAGTTAGGGAGTAGTCCTTCATTGAAAGACATCGCATTTTCTTTTTTTACAGTTTGACGTTTATAGGAAAATGCCAAGCGGATTTGACCCATGTAAATTTGTTGGAAAAAATCTTTAAAAGTGATCTCAAAAAACAGTTTTTATGAACAGACAGACAGACAGACTGAAGGAGACTCTTAAGTTGTTTTTTTTTAAACATCACTGTTACCAAAATACAACATATTTTAGTACAAAATTCTTAAACTTTTCAAGAGGAGATAACTCTTGAAATAACAATGCTAGATTTATGAACATTGATGTGAGTTTTACTTTAAGTTTAAAGATACCATTTATAGTCACAAAGAAGATAAGTAAAAAAAATAACTTTTTTCAAATATAGCATTAACTATAGACTGATAATGTATAGTAAGTAACAAAGATGAAAATTAAAAACAAAAATATAATGTAGGTGTTGATAATGAATGTTTTGAATTTTGAACTTGAAGAAAATCCATGAAGAAATAACAAAGTTAAAGAATAAATAAGAAAAAATCAAAGTTTAAGAAGGAGATAATTCTGGAAATCTGGATCTAGATTTATAAACCTTGTCATATTATTATGATGTGGGATTTTAAAGTAAATCCTATAAGGAATGAAGAAGTTGGAGTAAACAATACCAATTTCTCGAAAAAAATCTAAGTTCAAGGGGGACATAATTCTAGAAATAGTCTTGCTAGAGTATTTAACATTCTCACAAATGTTGAGTGATAATTAGAAACATATCTATGAAGTTTGAAGTAGATACATTAAGAAATAAAGAAGTTATTAAAAAAGACAACATTTTTTTCATAAAAATTCTAAGTTCAAGGGAGGTAATTCTGATAATTTTTGTGCTAGAGTTGTAAACCATGTCAAAGATGATGTGGTTGATGACCAGAAAATTATATTTAAAGTTCGAAGTAAACATCTTAAGAAATAAAGAACTTATAGTACTTTTGCGTATCGAGGGATCCAGTTTTGTGGACGGACTGACAGATAGACAGACAGACGGACGGAGGGTAAACCTAAAGTCCCCTCCGGTTAAACCGGTAGAGGACTAAAAATAGCTTCAAATCTGCGGTTACATCTAAATATTTGGACTAGTTAGTGAGGGTATCACACTACCATTTGAAATAAAATTCCGCAACAACACATAGCACAGTTTTATTGGTTACATAAACTAAGATGTACTCATGCATTTAGAGTGTAAGTCACTGATAATGCCTAAATACTTCAGTGCTGTGTGTTAAGCCGCTTCCAGGTGGATTGAAACTATGGCTGCCCTGATAAAAATAAACTGAAATAGCAGCTTTAATGTATCTATGTTATAAAGGTTAGGGCTAAGTTAGTTAGATAAAACAGGTTGTATAGTACTATAATGTGATTTGATATGTCACAGGTAAAACAATTTTTTATGGCCCAGCATAGAAAAACTGATCACTCCAGGATATTTCTATTTCTACTTTCATATCACTAAAAGTCTATAATTATAAATCTATCTCTGTGAACTGCCAGCAGAAAGACCTGTTACATGATGAAACACATTATTGCAGTGAAATTGATAATGACAACAGTTTAGTGATGTTCCTTTTAGATTTAGTATCATGTAGTTAATTATAGCATTTGTGAATTATCGGGATACGGACAAAAGCCCTCCCCCTCCCCCCCCCCCCCCGAAGAAAGCCCCCTGTCTAAAAATGACAAGGTGGACAAAAGCCCCCCCATGAATTTTCACATAGGACAAAAGCCCCCCCATAAAAAAGTAAATATATACATTATCAATAAACATTAAAACAAATTCATTCATTTTCATTAATTCATTTACACCATATTACTGTATTTTTTTTTTGGGGGGGGGGGGAATCTTTGTCCTACCTTTACTTTTTATGGGGGGGGGCTTTTGTCCTATGTGGAAAATTCATGGGGGGGGCTTTTGTCCACCTTGTCATTTTTAGACGGGGGGGGGGGGTTCGTCCGGGGGGGGGGCTTTTGTCCTACCTCGAATTAATCATCATATCCGAAATGTTCTTTGTCCGAAAAGCACCCAAAATATTAAATGTCCTGCCTCTCTGTCATTTCTATAATCGAAACGATTGCCATTTTATGTATAAAGGTTTTATGGATAATTCTATATACAAATCACTTAAAACATTACCTTATTAATAACAACAAATATACAAAACGTCTATATTTAATATTTACGAATTTAAAACGGTGGCTGTTAGAACTACACACTGTAAAACTTTCATGTGAAATTGAGGTTTAATACCTCTAATATTATTAATCGTTTTGCGCGTATCGTAAGAAAATATTTTTTTTATTACAGCTGATAACCGAACTTATTACTTGAGATATTTTATATCAGCAGCTGATTTAGTTTAATATGAAAAAGGCAAAGCCTCAAAGCGAGGTCGATGTATTTTAAACGTGAAATAGTATTATATATAAGACTATCCAAGACACCCTAAGACACCCCAAGACTATCCCAAGACACCCTAAGACTACCCCAAGACACCCCAAGACTATCCCAAGACACCCTAAGACTACCCCAAGACTATCACAAGACACCCCAAGACTACCCCAAGACACCCCAAGACACCCTGCGTTGTTGTTTGTCCAATTCTTAAAGCCATTTGTTTTTCGACTCGGTTTGAAGACAAATTCTAACAGTCTTGGTTTAAGGTTATTACAGAAATACGTTTTTAGTGAATCGTTCTTTGTCAATTTTTTCCTCAAACTCTGAGGCCTTAGTTTCAAAATCCAAAATGGAGTCTGCATCTATCAAGCCCCCGCTACCAAACAAATCATTCATTAATATGTTTTTTTGTTTAATTTCAACGCCGATTTTGTTTTGAAGGTAATGTTTAACATTGTCTTTTAGATGCTTGGTACACAAATATCTATCAGCTGATGGAAACACTTCTTTAATTGCCTTAGTAAGGGCTTTTTCATCATCTGTACCGAATTCCATATTTTCTGAAATTCTCATTTCAATTGTTACTTATTATATGTACTTGTGAATCGCATAGTTACCTCCCGTGAACAATGTAAAATAAGATCGTAATTACATATCAGTTAAACATAGTGTCTTGGGGTAGTCTTTGGGTGTCTTGGGGTATTCTTTGGGTGTCTTGAGGTATTCTTGGGGTGTCTTGGGGTAGTTTTGGGGTAGTTTTGGGGTGTCTTGGGGTAGTCTTGGGGTGTCTTGGGGTAGTCTTGGGATTGTCTTGGGGTAGTCTTGAGGTGTCTTGGGGTAGTCTTGGGGTGTCTTGGGGTAGTCTTGGGGTGTCTTGGGGTAAATAGACCGACCGGTATGTATGTATGTATTCTAGGCTTAATGAGGGTCCATCCGCCCTTTCAGGCACTGAGAGTACGGACCCCGGACATGTCACTATTCATGTCCTTAAATGTTACTATCAACCAAAAGGTTACCTATAAATTTTGAATTCAGTAATTCACTGAATGATACTAAATATGTATGCGAGTCGATTTTTGTGATGATACAATTTTGATGCACGGGAGGCCAATGAGACCATTATATGCATCATGGAGAAAAATAAAAATGAGCTTGACTGATCGATAAGATTATGCAACTTGAAAAAATTGTGTCATTCCGTGCAACGCAAAGAATTGGAATCATGCTTACTAAAACTTGGAATAGTATCAATAAATAAAAAAATACTCTTGGATCTGCCGTTTGAAATAGCTGGTAAAGTTCGCACTGCGATATTCAAATTCATAAAAGATATACAATTTACAAATAAAATTTAATTTACTATGAATATAGTTAGATAAAGTATCTCATTAAAGATCGCCACTTTATAAAATGGGATTGAAATGCCGATGAATTATCTATGAGTGTGGAACTATAAAGTACGACAAGCTTTAACTTGCAACAGTATAGACACATATTTGGACAGGCACGCTAAGTTGGCACAACAGTGATTTAGCTAATGCTGCTCAGAACATATTAATTTATGTTCTGAGGGTAGAGGCTGAATTGCTCCATACTGGTATGTCACAAAAATTTTATTTGTAAAGACAGAAAGTGGTCCAATATGTAGATATGATGTTAATTATAAATACAATTACAAATTTAATGTACTCTAGTAATATATGTAAAACATCAAAAATTTACAAAAAAAAAAATAAATAAAAAAATAAGAGCTTAAATAGATATTTGAAGCTGTCAAAGTCAGCGACGAGTAATGACTATTACAATTCAAATAGGAATATTTTTTTGAATTCTATTTCCGTGATTTCATTCCAGCGAAGACAACTTTTGTGCATAAAGCTTGACTATTGATATTCATGACAAAACAGTACTTTTTATTGATCTCAATTATGTTATATGTAAATATGTTTATGGTGAAATAAATTGTTGCATAACTTGTAGTTGTTTTCATCATTCAATGATATAATTAATGACAAAGTATTTATGCTGGCATGATAAACAGTCCTAGAATACATTCATTATGATAAGTAATCGTCAGTTGCAAAATGGTTTTGTGATCTTATAATGAGCAGTCGTCATACCTTATCCTTATATGATGAACTTTTTGGCATTTCATTTAATATTGACAGTTTACATGTATGTCTTCAAAATTTGCATGAATAACAATCCGAATGTAGTAATGAAAAAATCTGAAATATTGACAAAATGATTAGTCCACCATATTAACCTTATATATGGATATACATACAACAGTAATGATAAATGGCGCAATGGCCAGATATTTTAATTTTGGTATTTAAAATAACAGCACATTTTAAGCAAAAAGAAAGGAAACCGTAAGTCTGAAACATTCTGTCTACAATTCTTAGCATAGCCTTCCCATCAGCGCTTTGATTGTAGAATATGACCAGGTACATTAAATAGTATATAGAACATGACGTGACCAAGTAAGTGTACAATTGTAAACTACACGACCATTTAAGTAAATATACAATTTGGTTACATCAAACTCAATCAATAATTCCCTCTTTTACTAAAAGATCAACCCCAACCAGTTTTAGTAAGTTTTTTTTACTTCCTGTAAAATTAACAGGTAAAGATTGAAGAATTTTCATTGGTCATTTTAAAATTAGAAACTGAAATCGGTGAATCGCATTGGTCATTCTAAAATAAAATGTAAATTACAGTTCTAACCATTCTAAAATAAAACGTAAAGGATAGTTCTTACTATTCTAAAATAAAGTTTAAGGATAGCTCTATAATAAAATGTAAGGGATAGTTTTGCCACTTGAATATATATATGATTTATTTGAAATATTTCTTCCAGAATTTATTGTCTCACTGTTTGATTTTGATCAGATCCATATTTAAGGGACACTATTGCCCTTAGAAGCAGTGGGTGTTGTTATATTTTTATTTTTTATCAGTGTTGTTATATTTTTCTGGTCCTTCGGGATCATTGATGCCAGCATTATTAAGTGTTGAGAATTGAGTACGGCTCAAGCCGGTGCTAGGGGGCGTGAGGGATGTTGCACTTATTCAGTATCCCTCATGTACAGACTCAAAGACTCAATCAAACCGAGTCTGCAATTCTTACGTAATTTTGTTCTGATTAATGCTTCCGAGGGATCACTTTGTTTCCAGATTTTTATACTTCACAACAGCAGGTGTCAAATGCTGTGTGGCAGCTGTAAAAAGTTGCCCGTACTTCACTTCAGTGTTGTTATATTTTTCTGGTCCTTCGGGATCATTGATGCCAGCACTATTAAGTGTTGAGAATTGAGTACCGCTCAAGCCGGTGCTAGGGGGCGTGAGGGATGTTGCACTTATTCAGTATCCCTCATGTACAGACTCAAAGACTCAATCAAACCGAGTCTGCAATTCTTACGTAATTTTGTTCTGATTAATGCTTCCGAGGGATCACTTTGTTTCCAGATTTTTATACTTCACAACAGTAGGTGTCAAGTGCTGTGTGGCAGCTGTAAAAAGTTGCCCGTACTTCACTTCAGTGTTGTTATATTTTTCTGGTCCTTCGGGATCATTGATGTCAGCATTATTAAGTGTTGAGAATTGAGTACCGCTCAAGCCGGTGCTAAGGGGCGTGAGGGAAGTTGCACTTATTCAGTATTCCTCATGTACAGACTCAAAGACTCAATCAAACCAAGTCTGCAATTATACTATGTGGACCTGTGACGAAGTTTGTAGAGCACTCTCATTTCTTTTAGACAACATTTATGTCAGGTTTGGTAATACCCTATTTAAACAGAACATAGGAATTCCTATGGGTACTAATTTTGCACCCCTGGTCGCCGATTTGTTTTTGTACTGCTATGAAAGAGACTTTATGTTGAGTCTCTCTGAAGATAAACAACAAGATGTTATAGTCGCATTTAATAATACTTCCAGATACCTTGATGATATTTTTAATTTAGATAATCCTTATTTTGATCAAATGGTGTCTGACATTTATCCGCATGAACTACAACTTAATAAAACGAACTCTTCAAATTTTAGTACATCATTTTTGGATCTTCATATTACTATCAACAACAATTCTATTCACACGAAAATCTATGATAAAAGAGATGACTTTGACTTTTGTATAGTTAATTATCCACATTTAGATGGAGACGTACCCCATGCAACATCTTACGGGGTTTATGTTTCCCAGTTAATTAGATTCGCTAGAGCTTGTAGCAACGTAAAGGATTTCAACGAGCGGAATATTTTTATTACCAGCAAGCTTCTAAAACAGGGCTACCGCTATCATAAATTACGGAAATATTTTACTAAATTTTACAATCGTAACTTTGATTTAATTTTAAAATTCAATAGTGATTTAAAAACTCTTCTGCGACAAGGGATTAGCCAGCCTGGTTTTTATGGCGATGTGATTTACAAACTTCGTAAGATTTTGGGTCATGGTAATTTTTCTGCTGTTTTTACTAAAATCATTAAACGTTTTATTAAAAGAGGTTATGACCCTACTATTTTAAGACATACTGCATGTTTAGTGTTCAACCCTTTTACAGTTGGACACTACGCTTTCCTCTTTTGATTGCATCTGACGGACCAAGTGGGAGACTCTATGATGGATAGTTCGTAAAGCCCTTTGGGACTGAATTGTCTTAATGTTCGTCTTCTGCCTTGCTTCGTCGGGCCCTTGTAGGTGATTTTCTTGTTGCTCTGTCTTCCTTTAGGACATTGAGTACTTTTGTTATGGTCATTGGGTTGGTTTACTTTTATATGTTTCTACATGATCATTTTAGTGTTTTACTTATTTAACCTTTTGTAACCATGACAACTGTTAGAATTTCACTTGGCGGGGATTCATTTTATTTACACTGTCTCGTTTATAGGAACATGGTGGGCTAAGAGCGAGGTTTGGTGCACCATTAACCGGTTTAAACTCCCCAGCAGTCATTATTATGCTGCTGACCGTTCCAAGGCGGCGCCAACGGTGTTCCTCAGATGTATGTCTTATGTTGTTTCATACTGTTTTGGTGACACTTTTGCTTGTGTCCCTTGTTGTTTTCTCGTCTACGGTAAGTATCTTCCCCATTGCCTCTAGTTTTTATTTCTTTGATTACTCCCCACCCCCTCCCCCCGGTCTCCTGTCCCCTTCCCCTTTGTGGGCCTATTTTTATTTTGAATTCATAATCAGTTACAAATTAATTATCATTTAATGATTAACCTGTCCGTGCTCTGTCTTTGCCCTGTCCTGTTTTTGTTTGGGGTCCCCCTGGGCTCCTTGCCATTGGTTCTTGTTGCTGGGTCATGTGGGGGTTGCGTTCATTGAACGCCGCCTTTCCTTGTTGATCTTGTTTATCATAGTTTACGTAATTTTGTTGTGATTAATGCTTCCGAGGGATCACTTTGTTTCCAGATTTTTATACTTCACAACAGCAGGTGTCAAGTGCTGTGTGGCAGCTGTAAAAAGTTGCCCGTACTTCACTTCAGTGTTGTTATATTTTTCTGGTCCTTCGGGATCATTGATGCCAGCACTATTAAGTATTGAGAATTGAGTACCGCTCAAGCCGGTGCTAGGGGGCGTGAGGGATGTTGCACTAATTCAGTATCCCTCATGTACAGACTCAATCAAACCGAGTCTGCAATTCTTACGTAATTTTGTTGTGATTAATGCTTCCGAGGGATCACTTTGTTTCCAGATATTTTTTCCTTTCCACTGGCATTCTGCTTATAGGGAACGAATTTAACACTGTATTGCCTTTAACAATTAGTAATCCACCTTTGTTTACAGCATTTACCAACATTCTGAAATAATTATTGGCTAGACGTTCTTCCGTATATTGATCCGGATGAATAAACACATCATTCTCAGTAAAGGTCTTGCATTTAGTACTTTGTTACATTCCTCTGCACTCTATAATTTAGCTATTACTAATTCAGGCATTATATTGTCATTGCTATTGGAGTGAGAAATTCTTTGTACAGTCGAGACTGTCATGTGTGACTTTCAAAGGGACCTTTAGAAAATGTCACATTATCATATGACAGGAAGTGCCTTTATACAGTCCGAAAGAAAATTGAAATTTTAAAACCACCTTTATACCATTGTGACTAAACAAGCATAACTATGTGAAGAACATTTAAGTACTTTAAGTATTTGATGTAAATGAAGTAAGAATGTCTGTAAAACAAATGCCTTTGTGTATAAGATTTATATTAAATCATTATGATACAAAATAATTTTGAAATTGAAGCATTCAAAATCCTTAAAACTAACTTACTTAAACAATTTTGATTCACAGAAACTAGTAATTTCCTTATGACTATATCTTTTTACCTGTCATCAGTAATTGACTTTTCTGTTTCGAAAACTTGGACCATGTCAGTTAAAGAGTTAACTTTACTGCTCAAAGTGTCAAGTTCACCATTTATGTTAGCACAAAGGGTATCAATCCTTTCATCATTCTCTTCTCAATATTCACGCGTTTGTCTGCCGCCGAGTAATTGAGCTAATCTGTCTGATTACTTCTCGAATAGACTATATTTTTCTAAATCTGATTTACGTTTATCAAAACACTATTATTATCTATGATTTTATCTCATCTCTGGTCCCTTCTAACTTATTCAAAATCGTGTCAAAATTGAAATTACTCACTACACTGTTGTTTGTATGTCTGATTTGAAGTCATCTGTTAGGTATTTTACCATATAGAGTCCTCCTTGCATTTCCCATAACACGAGCTGACTTTCCAGATAACACGAGCTGACATTCCTGTTTAACCTTTTACCCCATTAGCATATTGCGAAAATTGGCCGTTTTCATTGAAAAGCCTCCTGTAACAAGTTCAAACTGCTATGAAACTATGAAAATGCTTCAATACTGATGAAACTTGGCACAAATGCTGACTAGACCATAGCCTCTGTAACAGCATGCTCAAATGTAAATTTCCTGTTACCATGGCAACGGGGGACGTCTCAAAATTTCCAAAAATCAATATTTTGCATTGTTTTTTTTTTCCCATCAAAACTGATTTCAAAGTGCTGCAACTTTCAATGAATTCAGATAGAGTAAAAGGCTTTTCAGTGTCGGTTACTAGTTAACCTAAGATCGACCTGAGGCCATTTTTAGCCTGTCACATGTCCAAAATTTTCTTGGCGATGAGGAGGGCTACCGCCCCCTTCACCGCCCCCCCCCCCAAGAGAAGGGGGCACATTCCCCTTCTGGCAACCCCCTGATGTAACATTTGGATGTGGGCGCCGCCGAAAAAGTGGTAACTTTTTAAACAACATTTCTCAAACAAAAATACAGTGATTGGGGCCTAAATAGGGCATTTCTTTTTCACTGTTCGAGACCTCAAAAAGGAGGGACAAAAACCCGTCAAAACACGTCGACGTCTATATCAGGGAAAAGGTTAACTTGGTTTCGACATATCCGTATCATCAGTCTCTGAAAAATGACGTTTTCTAGCTGACAATAGCGTAATGTTGATCTGGACAGGCTGAGGCGTTGGTAATTAAGACGTCGTCCACATTATCCTAAACTGCATTTGAATTAAACCATTTAAATCCATACACAAAACCGCAAAACACAAAACTGATTATATTTACCAGTGTGTCCTCTTTTAATTATTCTGTAGTTTAAATCAGTATTAAATCTAAAATAACAATCTATTTTTACATTGGGAAAATCCAATTCAGCCAGTGAATTTGATACTACACACAGTGAATATGATTTCATATTTTGTTCTGTTGACTGTTTGGACAAATGAGAGTGGAGCTATATTTAGATCATATAATGATATAAGTATTATTTTTGCCTTTTTGATTTACTTCATCTATAAACATAAATTATACCCGTTTTTTTCAAAATATTGCGCCAAGAATAAGTCAATTTTACCAACATAATTATGTAATCCTTTGAAAATCAAAATTACTTGTTTCATGAATTTTAAATCTAAAATTTTCCTAATGCTCATAAAAAAGGCATACTAACGTTTTGCTTGGTTATTGTAATTGATAAATATAATTTGTGTGTCCGTTTTGGAAAAAAAATCTCGTTTGTTGGCGCACGAATTAATTTCCGTGGTTGGCGCAACAGAGATAACAACAATATTACAGCAATAGCGTTTCTTTTTAATGAATTTTTATATCTAGACAGTATTTGAATATTTGGCATTTACTCAATCAAACACGAAATTTCCTTTAAAGTTCTTGCAATAAGTGGAATTTCTAAATTTTAACTCCGTAGCGCCCTTGCGCCAAAAAACTCCGTTGTATATTTTAGTCATACTGTTTTCACTAATCGGAACATCTCGGCTATTATCAATAATCGAAATTTGGTTGGAAAGGGCCGAGAAGTTGCGATTGTTTTACTATTACACCGCTTTTAAGGGTCAAGGTCAATTGAAACTTCCGGAAATACCGAAATAGGTAAATATATATCTAATTTTCTTAAAATTGCATGCTATTTGACTGAATAAAATACTTTAAGTGCTATCATATGATAATGTTTAAAGTAAGGAATCTATTGGACTCTAATTTTTTGTAAAGAAACACAGAAGTACAGTCATATTTGTATTGAAAAGTCTGGCAAACTGTCAAAAATAAATGATAATTTGATGTATTTGATAATCAGATAGATCTATGACAAAATAATTTAAGATTTTTTTCAAATATTTCTGAGATTCTATGGAGGATATTATGCAGCTTAAAACTTAATATCTCCAAAATAGATGAATCTAATTGGGCCACTTCACTGAAAATCATAGATTTTGACACAGACACTTGGAGTTATGTGCGTGGCTCCCCTTCTTGATCCGCACTTGTATACACCATGCCTATTTTTATCATGCAAACCGTACGTCAAAATATTTTTGCATATTATTATGACCTGGTCACATGTCTTGAACATAAAACTTGTTTTCCGCTATTTTAACCACGTTTAAAAAAGTACCTAAAATATCATAATTTCATAAAGATAACAACGTACGCTTTCCTTTGATGTGAGACAACTGGAATGAATTTCGGCACTGTTTTGCGCTTTCATTTTCATGCTGAGAACCAAAACCCCGCAGCGATTACTTCCCCTGTACAGAAACCAAATCAAGAAGACTGACGGAAAGGGCCGAGTAGTTGCGATTGAATTTCTTTTTCCCAGCGATTTTCCCGCTGTAATTTACGGGAAACATTCCAGTCGTCATGAATTCATAAAGAAGCATGTGACACGGTTAGGAAAATGTAATTAAATGTGCAAAGCTTGGAAGAAAGGTACGATCTGATAATAACATGCATTTATTTATTAAAGGAATATATGCATAGACTGATTTACACCAGAAATCAATGGCATGCAATAACATAAATACCTGAAATATATGTAGGTCAGTTGTGTTTACATTTTGAAGCTTGGTATCTTCAGGAAATTGAAGCGTTGGTAAAAAATTGACTTTTTTAAAACGTTATGAAATTCTATTCAAACTTGTTCACGTGTTACACACTTAGCCCTCTCATACTAATATAAGCAAAAATTTTAAATTAATTCTTGTAATAAATAATACTTTTAGTTTTTAATATTCAGGGGCGGAGAAAGGTGGGTCTATAATCCAAGTGTCTGTGGATTTTGATACATAGTCCTATAAATATGACGTCGCTTTGAGATATTTTTGCTTCTTGGCAAAGCAACGTCATATCAAAATTGCTCAAAATCCCATAGCATGTTCCGCCAGAAAATCGGGCGTTACGAAAAACAATGAAGACAGCTTGTATTTACATAAGTTTTGACCTATTTATGAACAAAACTAAAAAATAAATACCTTATGTCAAAATAATTAAAACTGTCACATCCGAAAAATCATGATTAAATCCTCTCATGTATTTGAATTCCTTTTTTACAGCAGATAAACAAATGGCGGCCATAAAGTGCGCGAAATCTGATTGGCTAATTCAAATGCAAGCGTTTCACTGAGTCAGAACAATCTAACGGAATATTTTTTTAGCGAAATAATTGCCCATGCAAACCGTCAGTGTGTTCGAATATATTTTTCCGTTTTCAAAATTTTTGAATCATTCTGTAAAGCACCTTGCTTAACCAGTATGGTTTGATAGACAAAAATAGATTGATGTTTAATATTTTATTTTTAAATTGATTAGTAAATTGTTTGAGAGAGTTTTTGCGTATGATTGAGCATAAAATTGAAAGAAAAGAAGATAAGCTTTTGAATAAAGCTTGAAAGGCAAGGACAATAGACATTTTTTTGAATTTTTTTATGATGCTATGGCGTTTTGAGCAATAACTATTAGACGTCAGGCTTGACTGACATAAACATAACAAGCCTGTAAAACGTCTAATATATTGACTATTTGTCACAGTTTTGAGCTAGG